>NW_014577463.1:115534-127519 GCF_000485595.1 Priapulus caudatus
GTATCAGCGGTGTCAGTACGTTGTAATTGGGTGCAGGCAGCGGCGATACTACTTTGGCTGGATACGCATATTGGTGTCTAAATACTGACGGTATATTTCACGCGTGATGATACATTGGGTATACTTGGCTGTACATTCGGCGTATGTCAAGCTTTTGATAATAAATACGGGGGTATACAGGGTGTATACCTGTGTGTTGTAATTGGTGCACGAGGGCGGTATACTTGGTGTATGGCGAATACGTTTGTATGTACTAAATATCCTGACGATATTCACCGTGATACATTGGTATACTTGGTTACATGCGGTATGGTCCGATATGATAGGCGGGGGTATATCAGGGTGTATACTTGTTGTAAGTTGGTGAGAGCAGTCGTAGTACTTGGTGTATCGATACTTGGTGTCTAAATCTGACGATATTTCACCGTGATACCTTTGGGTAAATACTGGGTGTTACATGGCGTATGGGTCCCGATTAGGGGGTATACGGGTGGTATACTTGTTGTAATGGTGCACCAGGGCGTATACTTGGTGTAATACTTGGTGTCTAACTGACGATATTCACCCGATTTAGTGAGGTGACCGTTGATACATTGGGGTATAACTTGGTGCTACATGGCGTATGGTCCGGATATGTAGGGGGTAACAGGGTGTATACTTGTGTAATTGGCTGCAGCCAGGGCGTAAACTCACCGATTGGCTGTAGGTAGGGTAATCGTATACTTGGAGGACTAAACTGCAGGTTTGAAGTCAGCCCCTTTCTTGATTAATCTCGAGGTACTAAACTTGTCGTAGGCATGGGCGTAATGGCGATATGGTAGGGGGTTAAAACAAATCTGCTCGTGGTGGCAACTTGTGGTGAATGTGTCGCCTGTGACGCGCAAACGCGGCCACACAAAATTGGCCGACCACAAACACCACGAGAAAATTGCTGTTACGAGCACGGAAATGGTGAAGTGTGCTTGCTAGCTGACATGCCTGTTTGCCAAATCATAATTTGGACAAATGCACGTATACTATAACACCATTCGCCAGAATTAAAAAACGCGTTGATTCAATAAAAACGAGCACTGGTTTTTCATGAATGATATTCAACGCGTTTGCATTAAGAGTGATTATAACTTCGGCAGGCGCGCTCATGAGAAGCGAGCATTGTGATCTTACTATAGAGGCTCTGAGACCGCCACCAGAACCCGCGCCGTTACTGAAAAACCAATATTACAAACCGTTAATTTCCATATCCCAACTCCCCCCCGCGATGAAATGAGAAGAGTTCTCCCCCCTCTCTCTGCTCTTCCCGCTCTGCTTTCTTCTTGTCTACATCTCTTACTACCGTACGTGAACTGTTTCCGATTTACTACAGTATGACCGTGGCGTTAAATTAACTTGAAAAATGTAGCATTGCGTTTATACAACGCAGCGCCACAACCACACACACACACACATACACCCACACACACCACACATCACACACACCAACCGCCCCGGCGCCCCGCCCGCCCCCCGCGCCCCGCCCACCCCCCAGCCCCCCAGGCCCGCTCCCCCCGCCCCCCGCCTGCCCCCCCCCGCCCCCCCCCCCCCCCCCGCCCCCGCGCCCCCCGCGCCGCCCCCCCCCTCCCCGCCCGCCCCCCCCCCTGCCCCGGCACCCCCCCCCGCCGCCCCCGCGGCCCGCCCCCCCGCCCCCCCCCCCGCCCCGCCCGCCCCCCCCCTGCAACCACCCACACACAGCACGACACACACACACACACACACAATACATACATGTATATGCATATATAGGTGTGTGTAATTATATATTATATTAAATATGTATATATTATATATATATTACATATGCACATCGCGAAACTGGAGGGGTATTCGGCCAAAGCCACTACTTCGCCTTAGATTTGTGGGTTTGCAGCATGTACCTGCACGGTGTACGCGCACCGGTGGTACAGATCAACTGATCAAATAAACGCTAAATGCGGGGGTGTAATGACGTTCTTCGAATTAAATACGTGTTGTACCCACGTAAGCAGCTTATCCACATACGTCGTTGTTGCGTTTATAACAGTGTTGGGTAATACCGCCGTAACGGGTATTAATCTGATTCATAGCTAATTACCGCTATTTTCACGTGCAAAGATATAGGTTTGACGCTGTTATTAGACAGCAAATCACTATTATTACAATTATTCTATTTCCTCTTCTTCTTCTTCTTTTTATTATTTTTATTACTTTTGTTGTTGTTGTTGTTATTCTTGATGCTGTTATTGTTTTTGTTGTTGTCGTCGTCGTCGTCGTTGTTGTTGTTGGCGTTGTCGTTGCTACTGCTGTTGTTGTTGGGTGACGTTATTGGCTGTTAAACCGAAAGTAAAAGAGGAAGAAGGAGAAACTGCTACAGCGATAGGTAAATAATATCAGGACCCTACTGGGTCATTATTATCATCAAGATTGATCTATATATATAAGCGTAGGTTATGCATAGAATAGTGATCATCACACCACAAGTTGTGCTCTTTGTTTGAGCTCCAGGTAACAGACGCTGGCGGTACGGTACGGTACGGTACGGTACGGTACGGTACGGTACGGTACGGTACGGTACGGTACGGTACGCTCCAGGTACGGTGGCTGAGTCAGGCCATGGTATTATTCACTATTGAGCTCGTGCCGTAGGGTTTAGATTAGGATTAAGAATATATCTATCAATAATGTTAAAATAGTTAAAGTCAGGTTCAATAGAGGAGTTACGATTCGCTTTAGGATGGGCATGGTTAGAGTGATGGCTAAGGTTGGGTTAGGTTAAATGTCACATATCGGTTAAACGTCACGGTTAAATAACTTTTCCTCTAACCTCAACCATTCTTGCTACGCCCATATAGCGGGTATAAGCAACCCAGCCTATCAACCTAGCTGGTTACTTTAGGTTACAATAGAAGAGCGCCGCTATTTGATTTGGTGGCCGTCAAAAGACCCGATGGCGAGACGACCTTGACAAATTTGAACCAAGATGGCGGAGAAGAGCACAGGACCGGAGCATTCGGCAGCAGCTGGAAAAGGCTTACGTCCAACGAAGAACAAGTGACGATGATTCGATCCAAGGCTGAGGAAGAAAAAGAAGAAGAAGAAGAAGAAGAAGAAGAAGAAGAAGAAGAAGAAGAAGAAGAAGAAGAAGAAAGAGAAGAAGAAGGATAAAAAGAAGAAGGAGGAGGAGAAGAAGAAGAAAAAGAAGAAAAAGAAGAAGAAGAAGAAGAAGAAGAAGAAGAAGAAGAGCCCATTCGCGTCTTCTAGCGAGCGCACAATGATAGACGAGCTGACATCGCACCTCTCTCATACAGCTGCGATGCCAGCAATAACGAATCTACAAACAGCTACAGGAGGAGCGCTCGCCCCATTTCCTGCTCCCGGCGGGAAATGTATAGCAGCGTGAGTATTACCTGTCCCCGGTGACGGCCATGTATATATATATAGTACGCGGTTGCTGAGGAGGTTTACGTTCATACATATTCACTACAATTCTTCACGGCAGCCGTCTCTAGTAGATTTTTCCTGCCTCGTTACTGCATTCGCCACGTCATCTGGAACCCTGAAGGACACAAAAGGACACGGACCGCGAATGTTTGAACACACGAGCCTTCGCAGCGACGCCATCTTGATGACGTCAAATGCGCGGTCACCTCCGAATGTAGACGGCTTCCAATAGCCGGGGCTGCATACGGGGCTTGACATGAGGCCCTTCACGGAGAACGGGCCGCCCATCTCAATGATAGTGCTGCCGAACATGGCTGCTGCTCGTGCTTTCTCCAGCATGAGACCTAGAGAGAACTCTAGCGCGTCGACCTCTCCGTATAGTTCTCGTAGCTCGGCGGCCATTTCTTGTTCTCCTGCAATGTGTAGGTGAAATATTCGTCCACTCGTTAATAATCGGTCGATTGAACAACCCTATGTTAAATATGAATATAAATATGAATATGAATTTGAATTTGAATATGAATGAATTGAATTGAATTGTTGAATTGAATTGAATGAATATGAATCTTATTATTGATATTACTTTCGTTTGTGTTGTTGTTCGTATTATTCACATCTAAACAACATATAGCATGCGTCATTATGTCATTATTTGTATCACCATGTTTAATTGGTACTATAGTGATGACAGTGAGAAAGGATCAAAGCGTTAGAGTCAGCAGCAAATAGCGCGAGCGTACGTTAGTCTTCTCTTACACCGTACGTACGCGTCCTTAACAACGTTAAAGCGTTTCTTAACGTAAGCGGGCAGCACACTTCACCATTTTCGTTGCTCGTACAGGCAATTTTTGTGGTCGCCACAAAAATGGCCAAGTCTGCGGGGGCCGGTAACGACCACTCACCACGGAAATTTAGTGGTGACCACGAGTTGGCGAGAATCAAACCGGTTTGATTTCTCACCACGAAAATTGCTCGTGGTGGCAACTTGTGGTGAAGTGTGCTGTGACGCGGCAACGGCCACAAAAATTGCCGACCACGAAAATTGCCTGTACGAGCAACGAAAATGGTGAAGTGTGCTGCTAGCTGTACATGCCTGTTCCATCTTTGGTGAAAGTTATATACACCTTCGCCGACATTAAAAACCGCGTTGATTCAATAAAAACCGAGCTGGTTTTTCATGAATATAATATACCGTTTGCATTAGAGTGATTATACTTTGCGGCGCGCCATGAGAAGCGAGCATTGCGATCTTACTAGAGCTCCGCGTGCGCGCCGTTACTTGAAAACCAATATTACAACGTTAATTTCCATTACTGCGATGAAATGGAGAAGAGTTCTCCCCTCTCTCTCTCTCTTCCGCTCTCTTTCTTCTTGTCTACATCTCTTACTACCGTACGTACTAGTTTCCGATTTACTACAGTAGACAGTGGAGAAATTAACTTGAAAAATTAGCATTGCGTATATACACGCACGCACACACACACACACATACACACATACACACACACACACACACACACACACACACACACACACACACACACACACACACACATACACCACACATTACATACATATGTATATGCATATATGATGTGTTGTGTAAATTAGTATATTAATATTAATATGGATATATATTACATTATATATATTCATATGCACATTGCAAAATGGAGATTCGGTCCAAAGCACTACTTCCTCGCCTTAGATTTGTAGGTTGCAGCATGTACCGTGCACGGTGTTCGCGCACCCGGTTATGGTACAGATCAACTTGATAACATAAACGGCTAAATGCGGGGTAATGACGTTTCTTCGAATTAAATACGTGTCTGGTTACCACGTAAGAAGCTTATTCCACATACGTCGTCGGGTGTTGCCGTTTTATAACAGTGTTGGGGTAAATTACGCCGCTCACGGATTAGGCGTATTAAACCTGGATTCTAGCTAATTATCCGCTATTTTCAAGTGCAAAGATATAGGTTTGACGCTGTTATTAGACGCCAAATCACTATTCTTACAATTATTCTATTTTCCTTCTTTCTTCTTCTTTTTATTATTTTAATTTATGTTGTTTGTTTTGTTGTTATTCTTTGATTTGCTAGTTTATTGTATTTTTGTCATTTCGCTGTATCGTCCGATTCGTTCGTCGTTGTTGTTGTTCGTCCGTTACTCGTCTTGGTGCTGCTTGTTGTTGTTGGCGGATCACGGTGACGTTATTGGGTTGTTTAAACCGAAATGTAAGTGAGGAGAAGGGAAACTGCCTACAGTGGTATAGGTAAATAATATTCAGGCCCTACTGGGGTCATTCTTATCATTCACTGATTGATATTATATATATAAGCGTAGGTTATTGATGCTGGGAATAGTAGATCCTATACACAAGTTGTGCTCTTATGTTGCTGCATATTTTGAACCAATGATGGCTGGAGAAGGAGCACAGGACCGGAGCATACGGCAGCAGCTGGGAAAGGCTCCACGTACTGAGGAAGAAGAAGAAGAAGAGAAGAGAAGAAGATGAATAGAAGAAGAAGAAAGAGAAGAAGAAGCAGAAGATAGTTAGAGAAAACACAGATAATGAGAGAGAGAGTAAAGGAGCGAGAGACACGCCCATATAAAGCAAGTCAAGAAAGATAGAAAAAAGAAACTAGAAGAGAGAGTAATAGAGAGAAGAAGTAGAGAGGAGAGAGGCAGAAAAAGAAAGAGTAAGAAGAGTAAAGATAAAAGAGAGAAAGTAAAAAAGAAGAGAAGAGAAATAGAAATGTGAAGGAAGAGCTCTTGAAAGGATAGATCAAGAGAAGAAGTCAAGAGTAAAGAATCATAAAGAATAAGACCAGTGAGCAAAAATAGAGAAGTCAGAAGTAAAAAGAATGAAACGAAGAAGAGATCAAGAGATATGAGCAGAGAGGCGGAAAAGAGGAGAAAGAGAAGTATAAAGCCGAAAAAGAGCAAGAAGATAGAATAAGGATAAGAGAGAACTAGAAGGAAAGAGATAGAAGAAAAAGAGAAGATAGAGAAGAATATAGGGAGAGATAGAATGAAAGAGAGAAGGAAGAAGGGGAGAAAGCAGAAGAAGAGAAGAAGAATGAAATATTTTTTTTTTTTTATTTTTTTTTTTTTTTTTTTTTTTTTTTTATTTTTTTTTGAAGAGGAAGACAGAAGGAGAAGAGAAGAAGACGGTCGAGAGAAGAAAGAAGAAGAAGAGAAGAATACCTATATTCGCAGTCTTCTAGCAACTGCGCCATGATTGACGCAGCTGACATTTTCGACCTCTCTCTACAGCTTGCGATGGACCAGCATGCCGAATCTACAACAGTACAGGTAATGGAGCGCTCAGCCCCATTTTTCCTGCTCCCGGCTGGGAAATGTTATTAGCAGTGCTCGTGAGATATTTACCTGGTCCCCGGTGACGGCCATTGTTTATGGTATATATATTAGTACGCGGTTGCTGCAGGTTTGGTTTACGTTGATAACCTGTGCTCTGAGAGACGTATGGCATGGTAAGTAACGGTCTGTAGCTAATATGTTACTAATGTCAGAGCTGACTGTAATAGATGATAGCCACCTCGCTCTCCTCTCTTCTCTCTCTCGTCTTCTTCTTCTCTCTCCTTCTCGATATCTAGCTCTTCTCTCTCTCTTTCTCTCTCTCTCTTCTGCTTCTCTCTCTCTCTTCTCTCTTCTCTCAAACTCTCTCGTTCTTCTTCGCGCGCGCTCTCTCTTATCTTCTCTCTCATCTCTCGCTCTCTACTCTCTTCCGCGCGCTCTTTCTCTCTCCTCTCTCTCTCTCTCTCTCGCTTCTCTCTCCTCTCGCGCTCTCTCTTGTTCTCTCTCTTCTCTCTCTCTTCTCTTCTCTCTGCTCTCTTTCTGATCTCTTATCCTTTCTATCTCTTCTCTCTTTCTCTTCTCTCTCTCTCTCTTTCTCTTTTCTCTTTTCTCTTTCTTCTCTCTCTCTCTCTCTCTCTCTTCTCTCTTCGCGTCTCACTCTCACTCACTCCATTCTTCTTTCTCTCTCGTATATTCTCACTCTTCTTTCTCTTTCGCTCTTTCTTGCTCTCTCACTATCTCTCTCTCTCTGCTCTTGCTATATATATCTCTCTTTCTTCTCTCGCACGTTGCTCCCCCTCTTCTCGCTATCTTCCCCCTCTCTCTATCTTTCCCTCTCTCTTGCCTCTCTCGCTACGTTGCTCCCCATATCTCTTATCTCCGCACTTTTAACTAAGAAACGAGCCAGCTTTCATATCATTCCAGTTTACCCCGTTCGTGTAATATTCTGTTCGCTTGAACACATCTCGTGCGACTAGGTAGTGTCGGGCCGTATCGGGTGATGCGTGTCGTTTCTATAGATGTCACAAGTGTAACGCGAGGGCAGGCGAGGAGGCAATTCCGAAGCACGCTGCTTCATACAGCGTACTTGGGTCATTGACCTTTCCCGGCCGCGGGACAGAGGAGCAGCATTTTTACGACTCAGGCCGTGAGATCAGGAGCCGCTAATGTGTGCCATTTTCGATCTAGCTTAATTAAAATCACGTCCGTTGTTAATTATAGGCTTAGTGATTAATCTGATAGCGAAGATCGCATGCTTAATTAGTCTTTTAATTTTGGTTATTTAAGGTTGGTGTGGCATTTTGGCATAAAAAGCTCCTGATTGCATTACAAGAAAGAGATTGTTCCGATGAGCCTTTGCTATTTCTGAACGATGTCAGATGGTCAATAGGTCATTGGTCTTTCAAATCATTTGGAATACAAGATATATTATATTATGGAATAGGAATATATATACATATTATATTATATATATTTATATGTATATTATACTATATATATACTTCAAATGCATGCAGAAACAACAGCCACGCGTAGCATGGAAATAAGATAGCACACATCTAGAATCGAATCGCAGCAAACTGTACCAACGCGTATCAATGCGTAGTAATGTGTATCAAAGTGTAACAATGCTTAATAATGCGTATCAAAGTGTAACAATGCTTAGTAATGTGTATCAAAGTGTAACAATGCTTAATAATGCGTATCAAAGTGTAACAATATTTAGTAATGTATATCAAAGTGTAATAATACTTAGTAATACGCATCAGTGTTGAGCAATGTGTGCCATCGTATAAAATAGAATATAGAATTTCGACATGCATAGCGATATTTGTCAATGTGTGTCTTTCTTGGCTTCCAATCTCTAAGTGCGAGTGGCAGCTATTTCTACGGCTTACCATCAGCGATCACAAGAACCAGCCTATCGTACAGTGAGTTTTTAATCAGGAATATTTACCTGTGAGCTCCTCAAAGGAGCCATAGGGTCGAAGTCCAAATCTTTTCCGGTACTCGTTAAAGGGTTGCAACCGCAGCAATCGTCCGTGCTTTAGCGTTGCCACGGCGATGTGTAACGTCGAGGGCCCGTGGTTGTGGTGCGACATCTGGCGAGCGAAATCGAATAATCGTGAGAGTAAATGTCGCATTAACCATTAACACCGTTTCGCTTATCTACTTATCCACTTATTTGCGGGGCAGGGATCAATCGCATATATTATTCGCAACGCAAATGATAGACGGTATAATTGGCTTGTACTAGTAAATGTAGAATTTACGACAACATTGAGCCAATCCCGCTCGTCAGCAGAAAGTTGATCCCATCAAGATATTACGACATGCAGATGCATACATTTACAGAATACAACCAATATACGCTGACATTGTTCTCGGAACAATAAATGCAGCAAGCGGTTGTATACTTTGATTTTTGATACTTTGATACTTTTACAAAAATTTGATTGTCTATATATTGTGTATAATGGTATATTCAATTTATAATAGTAGTATTATATAGTATATCGCGCGTCGCTTTAGTTTTTGATGCGAAATCTCCAATTACTCTCTCTCTCTCACACACACAAACACACGGCTGCGCGCACACACACACGCGCGCGCACGCCCGCACACCACGCAGCGCACGCACGCACCACACCCACGATACACACACACACATCCCACACACACAACACACACAGCACGCGCGCGCAGCGGACGCACGCACGAAAGCACGCACGCACGCACGCACACACAGCACATCCTACACACACACACGCACGCACACACGACACGACATCACACAACCACACACACACACATACACACACACACACAACACACACCACTCATTTCTCTCTCCCTCATCTCTACTCTCTCTCTCACACCGGCACAACACACTATCTCTCTCGTCTCTCTCACTCACACACGACACACACACACACGACCCACAGCACACACTCTGTGGCGTGCGTGCGTGCGTGCGCGGTGCGTGCGTGCGTTCCGTGCGTGTGTGCGTGCGCGCGCGTGTGTGTGTGCGCGCATGTGCGAGGGTGTGCGTGTACGTGTGCTGTATGCGCGTGTGTGTGCGCGTATATGTTTGGTATATATATATATATATATACTAGCTGAACCACGACTATATGAAAACTCGTGCTGCAATGGTAGTTATATAACTAGGTAACTATGAATATAACGCTTACTCTTCCAGCCGGTTGACGTGACATGGAATCTATGACCGCATACATGCCATGATCGACGGCCAGTTGACTGTTAAACATGTAGCTTTTCATCGGATACGTCTGTCCGCTGATGTTGAATGATTCCGGTAGTAGAGGGTGCCAGTGGTAGAGGTGGTTAAATTCCACGGCAATGCGGTTCTGGTACTGGTATGGCACGTCGAAAAGTAGTTCCGGGTTGAACTTGAGCTTGAATTTATACTGGCTAAGATGCTGAACGTAATCTTCGATAACGATCTTTATCGTCTCACCTGCATTTCAAATGTTAAATAAAATTACAAAAAATGTTACAAAAATGAATAGAAATGTCGTTTAAAGAATTTAATATCAGGGCGCGCAATCTTTTCGATTTATCGTGGAATATTTAATTTCCTGCAGAATGCTTGCAAATTCAGCATTCATGGTACCCTGCGGCTGGTCCGAATCACCAACAAAATTTAATATGACAATAACATAACAATATAAATCATAATAACATAATATAAAACATAATAATAACATCAAACACACACAAAATCAAACAAAACATCATAATATTAGAATAATAATAGATTATCATAATTCAATAATATGGCTATACCTCTTGATTTATAAAATCAAGAGTAAATAAACGACATATGTAACTTGCTGCGTGTATAAAATTGTGTCGACTATGCGTATAGATAGCTGCGTAAATTACATACAACTAACTATCTCATATGCTCTTTGAAATAAGCAAAGAGCAAGCAGCAGACAGTAAGTAATAAGCAAAGAAATAAGCACAGCTTCGAATAGCTCGTGAGAAACATGTAGTACCAACAAGGATGAGTCGGGCGGTTTGGTATAACCTTTCATCGTCCCAGTCTGTATGTTCCTCCTTTAGGATATCGCACACCCTGTTATGTTCCCGCATCCATATCGTAGACCATACGAACAGACCCGGAAGAAGCGCGTAAAAGGGATGACCCAGAGCGAATTTACGTTCTTCCGGATATCCGGGAGGATATTCGGTTTCGATAAGAGCATCCTTTATCAATACGGGCCATTCCTCCCCGTTAATGACCTGTAATAGATATTACGTCATGCAGTAGGTGGTCATGACGTAATCACTTACTTTATATTGCGATAGGTGGTGGTATTAATAGCAGCTTTTCAGTTGTCGCGTTCAATTTCGTAAATTTCGTACATTTATTAGCTTTACGTATTTACGTTAATCTTTGCAGATACGGAGAATACTTGTAGGATTTTCTTTTTGTCATAGTTTATTCGCGTATATAATTCATTTAAATAACAAAACGTAACTGCATTCGTATACCTGCATTTTAAATTTTCCTCCTGTCAAACTTCTCAGCTGTTTCCTCTTCTCTGCTGTTTCACCGTAAATCGAGGATAAATCGACCTGCGATGAACACAAAAGTAATAATTATTGCAATGGATGGATCCGAAATTTTGTTCGCGTAGTTTCACGTTATTTTCACGCACCAATCAAATTCATTGCATGAGATATAATATATTATTATATAATTAATATAATTATATAATAATATTATACAAAATCGAAACACCAAGAGCTCATGCATAGCTCGAATTGGAATAAACAGTATATAGAACACGCTCGCGTTAACTTAGCCCGTGACCCCTTCAACGCGTAAGCGTGACGTTAAAGGTGACCTCGTCCCGTGACCTCCCCGCGTGTAAGTGTGACGTCACGTATACACTCACCCAGTGACCTCCCCACGAGTAAGTGTGACGTCACGTGTACACTCACCCCGTGACCTCCCCACGTGTAAATGTGACGTCACGTGTACACTCACACCGTGACCTCCCCACGTGTAACTGTGACGTCACGTGTACACTCACCTGTGACCTTCCCACGTGTAAGTGTGACGTCACGTGTACACTCACCTCGTGACATCCCCACGTGTAAATGTGACGTCACGTGTACACTCACACCGTGACCTCCCCACGTGTAACTGTGACGTCACGTGTACACTCACCTGTG
>NW_014577463.1:131779-135417 GCF_000485595.1 Priapulus caudatus
TGTGTGTGTGTGTGTGTGTGTGTGTGTGTGTGTGTGTTTGTGTGGTCGCTAGAAAGCTTGATCGTTTTTCGATGTGCGACTTTTCAGTGCAGATCAAGAACTTTGAATATTGATATACGAAGTATGCGCATATTCTGTAAATGAAAAGATGTTATGCAGAATAAGCGTTTTGCTCATCAACTAATCTAGCAGTTAACTGTGGTCGAGAGTGTTTTTCTAACGGCGATGTCTTTAATGGTAAATTCTCTGTGGAGTAACGTACGTATATCGCAGTTGTTGCCATAGAAGCCAGTGTTTGTACAGTCACACACGTAAGCCTGGTTGCTCAACATCACGCAGATACTCCTGTGCTGACAGGGAAACGAGCAGCACGGATTGAAATCCTCTGTGGAATAATAATAATAATAATAATATTCAATAACAATAACCATCAACATCATCATAATTATCATCATAATCATCACCATCATCATCTTCATCATCATCATCATCATCATCATCATCATCATCATAATCATCATCATCATCGTTATCATAAGAGTGATCAGCGCAAGTTTCGATTTATCATTCGAATACTGAGCAACAAAAAGTTTCTTCTCGCGAGATCGAGTTGCTATAATCTTCATAGAGGCTGTATGTGTATACACCTCAGCCGGCCGCGTGGTTATATATCGACGTTGCCGCATAAACATGTAACCGTACGCTTAATATGTTTACGTAATTGTTTATGATTTGTTACATCGGATTTACGAGGTATGAAACTCGTTTCTACACCCGTGGGAAATCACCAATAAACGCCACATCTCGACCACATACGTTATGTATTCTTAGACATTCTGTCTCATTATTAAAACCTCATGTTGATAGAAAATAAATATGCGCTTACCACCTGTGGCTGCCGAGGATAGGAGACAGGCCATGGAGATAACCACGACCAAATACCGCTCAATGGACTGCACTGCAAAAAACGATACGTGAAACACGGTTTCATATTCGCAGTGTGTACAAACGTCTTCATAGTCGGTTCTAGACGACGCATCTTCCTGCAAGAATAGAGATTCCCGCAAGTGTTCGTTTGAAGGTATATGACGACTTAGAGAGTATCTTTTATAAAGTCGTGTCACAAATTACGAACGCCAGACGAAAAAAAACAGGCACAGAACGTTATGAAGATGTTTAATGTAATGATAAAATAATATGGATTACAATCGCCAGTAAGAGTGTATGTGTCAGTAGGAGATCGTGCTGTGATGATAGTTGGGGGGGGGGGTTGGCCCGCCCTCACATCGGCTGGTCATGGCACACATGCCGTATACGTGCATGCAGCCGCAAACTACGCATCTGTCATCATCCCTTTCTAGCTATTTCTCGCTCCCTCTCTTCCCCGCTCACCCACACACATGCACGCACGCACACGCAAACACACACGGCCACACACACACAACACGCACACACAACGCTAACACACACACACACACATACATACACACACACACACACACACACACACACACACACACAACAGCACACGCACAACACACACACACACACACACACACACACATAACATACACACATGCCAACACACGCGAACATCACACGGGCGCGCAGGCGCCATACACACTCTCACATCAGCTCTCGTCAGCCTCTACCTCTCTCTTTCACTTTCTGTCTGTGCGTGAGCTCTCTTCCTTTCGCTCACTTTCGCGCGCGTTCTCTCCCTCACCCACCCCCTCGTCGCTTGTAATTAACACCCGATGCTTTTAGATTGATCGATGATGATAGCCTTCGAATTGTATATATATCTGTCAAGTGAAACTGAGAGCAGTACGATTGTCACTAAAAATAAACATGCCCCCAGTATATCGGCGCCCAGAAATGCAATGGGAAACCACGCCCGCGTCACCACCGCAGCTCCGACTGCACGTACATGTGCCGGTGTTTACTCGATTTTTTTCCCATTCACACGCTCTTTTCCTCCCCTTGTGTAATCGCACGCTCATATTTTTAGATGTGTGTATTTACAAGCCGTCTTCCGAGATGGCGTAAGTGCGATATTACGCACTAGAACATTGAATTGGAAGTAACAACAGAAGGCACGCATCACGCAACAGCACACACAGCGCGCAATACACACACACACGCACGCACAACACAACAACGCACACACACGCGTGCCATACACACACACGCGCGCGCACACACACATCACACACTACAACGCGCGCACACACACACGCACCGCACACACAACACAGCACACAGCACACACACACACACCCGGCACGCGTGCACAACGACATTAACACACGGCACACACACAACCACACACACGCACACATAACACACACACAGCACACACAGACAGACCCGCACGCGTGCAGCACACATTAACACACGCAGCACACCGCAACACACAACCCACACACACACACACACACACACACACAACAACACACAACAAACACACACACACACACTCAACCTGCACAGCCCATACATGCACACGCAGCACACACACGCACAACACACACAAGCCACAACACACACACAACGCACCACACACATTACACACAACACACACGCCCGCACGCACAGCACGCATACACAAACACACACACACACACAACTCCGTGCACGCACACATACATGAACACGCACGACACACACAGCACACACCACACAGCACATACATGCACACCACGAACACATACACACAGCACGACACACACACAGCACACACCTCACGCCCACACATACCATGAACACGGCCAAACACACACACAACAACACACACTCACACACAACATACATGCACACGCAACACACATACACACACACAACACACAGCCTTACACACACACAGGCCACACACACGCACACCATAACACCACAGCACGACACCACCCCACGCACACGCACGCACATACACACCACACACACAGCAGCACACACACACACACACCACACACACACCGGCGCAATATTCAGCGTCACAACACGATCAATAACAAGAAAATGGCAAGAATTCGTGCAATTATCGAATCAGTTAAAATCAGGAGTGTAAATACACGCCATATTATAACAGCTCGCTATTATACACTCGCCTAGTTATACACTGCCCTATATACACTCCCTGGTTAAAACTAATCTTTTGATATCCTGAACTATTTGTATAAGTGTGCGCCTATATACGTGCTTACGTGCGCGGCAGGTAGCGATATGTATCAAGCGCTGTGTGTGTAGATGGTTTGTGCGTGTGTGTGTGTTGTGTGTGTGTGTTGGTGATGTGTGTGTTGTTATGTGCGTGTGTGTGTGTGTGTGATGTGTGTATGTGTGTGTGTGGCGTATGCGTGTGTGTGTGATGTGTGGTGTGTGTGTGTGTGTGTGTGTGTGTGTGTGTGTGTTATGGTGTGTGTGTGTGTGCCGTGTGTGTGTGTGTGTGTGTGCGCGCCGGGCGCGAGTGTGGTGTGGCTGTGTGGGGTGTGTGTGTATGTGTGTGTGTGTGGTGTGTGTGTGTGTAGTGGTGTGTGCGCAGTGTGTGCGTGTGGTGGTGGCGTCGTGTGTGTGTGTGGTGTGTGTGTGTGGGCGCGTGTGTGCGTGTGTGTGCGTGTATCTCTCTCACAACAACACCGAGG
>NW_014577463.1:135442-137575 GCF_000485595.1 Priapulus caudatus
CCGCCCATCGGCTGTCTTCCCTGCTACCTTTCCTCGGTCTCTCTCTCCTCTCTCTTCCGCTGCAAGCTATATTATATTCTTTTATTTTTGGCCGTACTGCACGTCTGAAACGGTGCTCGCGCATGCGCAGTATCTCCCGAGAAGAACAATATTTTGCCAAAATTATGAATTTTGAAATAAAGAGGGATTATCCCAGCATAGATTTCTATAATAATATTCTATCAGTAGACCTCACTTGTAAAATAGTAAGCATACCTTG
This sequence comes from Priapulus caudatus, assembly GCF_000485595.1. Taxonomy (NCBI): domain Eukaryota; kingdom Metazoa; phylum Priapulida; class Priapulimorpha; order Priapulimorphida; family Priapulidae; genus Priapulus; species Priapulus caudatus. The sequence continues at coordinate 135,702 of NW_014577463.1, forward strand.
CATGTAACGTCTCCGCTGCATATACCAGTCAGTATATAATCTGGCTACGTTACTGTTTGGGCGCATGCGCAATATATCACCAGAGGAGCTATATTTTAGGCTGAAAATGCATTTAATATAGTCAGGGGGTATCTCAGTATAGGTTTCTGTAATAAATTCTTATCAGTAAACCTGCGTTTATTATTAGGAGAGCGCCTTAGCGAATTGGGTGCAAAACTACTACTTCAACCCCGCCCGCTCTTCCCATTGTCTTCCCTGTTTGCACGCTCAGCCTCCTCCTTCTTCCACCGCCCCTCGGTTGTCTTCCCTGCGACCTTCCCTCAGTCTCTCTCCCCGCACTCCCGCAGCAAGCTATATTACGTACTTTTATTTTAGGCCGTACTGCACGTCTGAAACGGTGCTCGCGCATGCGCAATATCACGCGAGAAGAATAATATTTTGTGAAAATTATGAATTTAAAATGAAGAGGTGTAATCCCAGCATAGATTTCTATGATAATATTCCATCAGTAGACCTCACTTATGAAATAGTAAGCAGACCTTGCATGTAAGGTCTCCGCTGCATATACCAGTCAGTACATAATCTGGCTACGTTACTATTTGGGCGCATGCGCAATATCTCACCAGAGGTTTATTACTTTGGGCTGAAAATGCATTTAATATAGTCAGGGGGTATCTCAGCATAGGTTTCTGTAATAAATTCTTATCAGTAGACCTGTGTTTATTATTAGGAGAGTGCCCTAGCAAATAGTGTGCAAAACTACTACTTCAACCCCGCCCGCTCTTCCCCTTGTCTCCCCTGTTTGCACGCTCAGCCTCCTCCTTCTTCCACCGCCCCTCGGTTGTCTTCCCTGCTACCTTCTCTCANTGTGTGTGTGTGTGTGTGTGTGTGTGTGTGTGTGTGTGTGTGTGCGCGCGCGCATGCGTGTGTGTGCGCGGGTAAGGTATGCGTTCGCGTATGTGTACTCGCGTGTGTAGGTAAGGTCGTGTGTGTGTGTGTGCGTGCGCGTGCGCGCCCGTGTGTGCGTGTGTGTGCGCGCGGCTGCGCGCGTGCGTGCGTGGCCTTTGGAACTTGAGGAACCATCATAGATACTCCGACGAATTATAAAACTGTCGAGTGCAACGGGATTTATAACTCGGGAGCAATATAATTATGTAATACTCACTCGTTAGCGTGTGCGAACGTGGCAGCGCGTCGGGAACATCAATCCTCCGTGAAAATCTCGATCGATTACGACGTCCCGAGTATGGCAGTAATTCACCGGCGTCTACTCTCCTTCACACAGGAACTAGTAACGTCTTCCAATGATGGCTCGCTGAGCGATAGTCCTTTCCGTGCACGCCTAACTGACGCTGTCTTTCTTATAGGAACGAGGGTGGTTAGATCGCCTACACTTAAACGTTAGATGCGATTACGTTTCCGCGAATCTTAAAAAAACATAAAAATCTCCGGTGAATGTTACTTTCGGGACGCGATTTTTAAGGAGCGGTGAGGAATGACGTCACGCGACGCATCTGTCGCTCCTGGATGACCGAGAGTGTGCGTCGTGTACGGAGTGATCGATGGCTGGTGAGTGTATGACGTCAGGGAGAGCTTGGAGGCGAGTGTTTATCCCGATAGGCGGGGACGTGAACCGGCCGCTCTACTATCTTCGTTTAATCTCCATCGTTAAAGAAGAGGTGCTGACATCTATACGTGCTATACAAAGTGGGCAATCATAGGAATGATCGTGGGCTGAAGAAAAAGACGCGTTGCTTCGGTTGCTTAATTTGGACATGGTTTGTTGGCTTATCATGTAAGTTACTAACTAAGCGAGGAGAGACGAGAGGGAGAGATAACAAGAGAGAGAGAGAGAGAGAGAGAGAGAGAGAGAG
>NW_014577463.1:138736-139513 GCF_000485595.1 Priapulus caudatus
AGAGAGAGAGAGAGAGAGAGAGAGAGAGAGAGAGAGAGAGAGAGAGAGAGAGAGAGAGAGAGAGAGATCCTTGACTTACTTATCTGGTTGTGAGTAGCGGTGCGCGCGCGATCGTAAGTTATGATGATAATATAGTATACCTCGATTATAAGTCGTCAAAAAGACATTGCGTCCTTTTAATTGTAGCTATAACTCAACGAATTCCTTTATCTAACGTTTCTTCTGTTATTTTTCTTGATTTGCTGGTATTAAGTACATTGCTATTTTGTATAATCCAAATGAACACTAAGAGTTTTCTTAGGAAGAAGATAGATTTAAGTTATGGGCCTTATTAAAAATCATTCCGTTTGCTATGCTATTGCTCTACTTTTTTGTTTTATTTATTATTATTGTATTTTTATTATTCTTATATTAATTATATAGCTTAGACAGTAGCTCGCGTCTGGGAGCAGTGCAGATTCTGCGCAAACTTATTTATGGCAAAACGAAATAAAATCAATCGAATCCATGACTGATCGCATGCATCATCGCATTAAAGTGTTATCGCGCAATAGCATTATGTAAGGCTAGTAGAAAATATTCGAAAAACGTAAACTTTAATATTCTCAAATTGTGCGCGCGCAGGTGTGCGTATGCTTCTGTCTGCACTCTTACACAGAGACATACACAGGGACATACAGACACTCTTACACAGGGACATACAGACACTCTTACACAGGGACATACAGACAGACACTCTTACACACACTCTTACACAGAGACATATCTGTATGTCCC
>NW_014577463.1:141103-141546 GCF_000485595.1 Priapulus caudatus
CCCTGTATAAGAGTGGCTGTATGTCCCTGTGTAAGAGTGTCTGTATGTCCCTGTGTAAGAGTGTCTGTATGTCCCTGTGTAAGAGTGTCTGTATGTCCCTGTGTAAGAGTGTCTGTATGTCCCTGTGTAAGAGTGTCTGTATGTCTCTGTGTAAGAGTGTCTGTATGTCCCTGTGTAAGAGTGTCTGTATGTCCCTGTGTAAGAGTGTCTGTATGTCCCTGTGTAAGAGTGTCTGTATGTCCTGTGTGTGTGTGTGTGTGTGTGTGTGTGTGTGTGTGTGTGTGTGTGTGTGTGTGTGTGTGTGTGTGTGTGTGTGTGTGTGTGTGTGTGTGTGTGGTAGTGTGTGTGTAGTAGAGAGAGAGAGAGAGAGAGAGAGAGAGAGAGAGAGAGAGAGAGAGAGAGAGAGAGAGAGAGAGAGAGAGAGAGAGAGAGAGAGAGAGAGA
>NW_014577463.1:142946-144213 GCF_000485595.1 Priapulus caudatus
GAGAGAGAGAGAGAGAGAGAGAGAGAGAGTAGAGAGAGAGAGAGAGAGAGAGAGAGAGAGAGAGAGAGAGAGACAGAGAGGGAGAAGGAGAGAGCGTATTTGTGTGGGTGCAGCGGCCGTTACCAGGAGTATTATTACGTAAGGAAAATCATATCATAGCTCCACATCTGCTCCCGGCGAAACCCACGACTTTTTTGACATTTTACTCGCAAAGATTCCGGCGATCGTACACAACTTAAACACGCGTCTAAAAAATAACTCCGATAGCACCGTGGGATGGCTCCAAGAAGGGAAATCAGAGACGCGCTCTCGCATGAGAACGGTACATTAACAGCGCAACATGACGCCGTCAAATCGAGAGTGCCTGCCTGCCGACAAAGCACATTGGAAACTGCAGTCACGATGCAAAAAAACGACGGCGATTTCAATTAGATAGAAACAACAGTTTGTCTTGCGGACATGAAGTGATATGTCTATAACGTTTGCTTTAAGTATTGCCACGCACGGCTCTCTGTGGCCCGGATATTGTCGATATAGTTGTCTGCCATCGAAGCGCTTACATTTAGTTGGTAATATCCGGTATGGAGACGGAAGTCAATAAATAGGAAAGCTAGCACGCCATGTGTGAATGTCATATATATATATATATATATATATATAATATACATACATGCGTGTGTTGTGTTGTGGTGAGGTGTCTGTGTGGTTGTGCGTTCTTGTCTGCCATACCACGTGTGCGATGTGCGCGGCCGCTGTTGTGATTTCATTGACGGAGACAGACATAGAAGCGATGAACTGTGTGACAGCTTGTTGACGAGTGCGCCCTAGTCGCACGGAGAGTGAGCAGCTATGCTCTTACATGCGTTCAAAAAGTTTGGCGCGCCCGTGATATAACTCCGGCGTTATTGCGTCGATGCCTGGGTGCTCACGGCTAACGTAGGTAACTGATGTACCGTTAATATTATCATTATTACCAAGTAAGGGGAGTCATCTGAGTAAAATCGCCATCTTTTCTTTTATAATCTTTTAAACGTTTTTTCTTCTGCTATACAATATTTTATATGCGTTTCCTTCCACGTATTCCTGCAACTAGCTGTTAAAAATCAACGAGCTTCGTCACGCAGACCTGGAGATAAATCGTGTGTCACTGTTTTGTAATGATAACAATATATAACAGTTAGTTACACACACACACACACACACACACACACACACACACACACACACACACACACACACACACACACACACACACACACACACACAC
>NW_014577463.1:144886-154605 GCF_000485595.1 Priapulus caudatus
CAAACAACACACCAAAACGCACACTACACACACACACACACACAACCACCACACACACCACACAAACAACACACCAAAACACACACAACACACACACACACACACACACTATATATAATAATATATATCGTAGATCTACGTATAATATGCAACGTGACGTGAGAGTAATTTTAGTTTCATCAATACCAATAGAACTCCGTCTATAATGTAATGCTCGCAACACTATATTCCATATTATAGTAAAAATCTACAATATTCAGCAATAAATATGCCGGCAACTGGCAATTCCCTCTTGCAGTATAAGTACATGTGACGATGGTAGGTGAGCGCGTGTATCATTTAGCTGCCAGCGACGTTCTCACGATATGCGACACCGTTGGGCGCCATCTTGTTCGCGCTGTAATTAATTCACAGATGTTGACGGATGTGAGTGTGTAACACAAGCGGCTGGGCGGAGTGGGCGACAAACATGCGGGAGGAGCGCTGACAGGTGTTGTAATACCGTGATGGTGCGCCACAAAACAAGAGCTAACTATGTTTCCGACTTCATTACTCCCTCTCCTTCTTTGTGTCTTCCTTTCGTTCTCTTTCCATTGCTCTATCTGTCGCTCCTTCTCTTTTTGCACCGCTCTCACCTCCTCCCTCTCGTTGTGTGTGTGTATCTCCCGCTCTAGCGCGCGCTCTCTCTCCCTCTCGGCTCCTCGCTCTCGCTAATTTTCCTTACTTTTCTTTCTTTCATTCTTTTCATTTCTGCTTTCCTTCCTTCCTTACTTCCGTCTTACCTTTCGTCTTTCTTACTTTCTTTTTCATCCTTTTCTTTGTTTCTTTCATTCTTCTTTCTCCCTGTAGCTCTGTCTCTCTCTCACACTTGTTTATGGCTCCTCGTATGTGAACATCACATTGAGTATAACCTTTCATATACCATAACCATATTTTCATGTAGCCACAGCATGACTAAATAAAATAGCCAAAATAAAAAGAAACGTAGGGTAGGTGTGCGATATCACGATATCAATTAGAACACTGAAACAGTTGCGATACCTGTATTTTAAGGCCTACGTTCGCATCAGAGATATCTGTAGAACATCTGTCCTTCGTCAAGCTAACATACATAGATCACAATTTTACTCACTTTAGAGTCTCATTATTCTTAATTGGTTCACGAGAAATATAGCAAAGATGTCAGTGTCATGTTTTGTCTCGCTTCAATTACACAAACGTCCTAGATAACATAAGAATCGTTAAAAAAAAATAGTGTTATACAAACTGTGAGGTGTGAATTGTATTATATTGTTATCTGGTAATATTTATATACTTATTTATATCATTCCCAGAATGCTGCTGAACTTCTAATTGATATCGATTACCGATTCAACTGCACCGAGCCAACATGTCGCATCGCAAGAGACAGTTCTCTAAGGAGACGTAAGCACATAAAGCAATTACATCATCTGCAAGACCTTATTTAATCGCGTGTGTAAACAATCTCAAGTTACCCACTCGGTAATTATGTTCGCAAATTAAACAATGATCATCCGAAATTAAATTTTAATGGCCCGTTCTCTGCGTTCATTTGCAGGTTCGATCCGTATCAAATCTTCGAGGTAGGTCGAATGACAACAAGTGGTCTGCTCGACCACTGTAGTTAGTTGACACAGGGCTAGTGTAGCAGCTCTGACATGGTGCAGTTTCTTAACTAAAAATAGGGTTGTATGACGTTGATTGTATGACCTGATATTTTCTAAACAGTTGCATGTTATATATATATATATATATTAGAAAAAATATCGGTATATTATAAGTAAGAGTAAATAATATAAGTAAACAAGTAAATAAAAAAACATGTGCGTTTGTGTGCTAGTTTTTGTGTGAGTTTGTGAGTGTTTGTGTATGTGTGCATGCGTGCGTGCGTGCGTACGTGCGTGCGTGCATACATGGACGACTTAAAGTACATACGTACGGATAGAGTATATTGTGGGTTTTAGTTGACAAACGCTATATATAATAACGTATGATTGTTTGCAGGTTTCACACAAGGCATGTATGAAGATCGTCGTTAAAGTGAAACGAGGAATAAACATCACCAAGGGTTATTGGGGAGACAAACGTGAGGTTATATATATATATATATATATATATATATAGATAGATATATCTATATAAATTTATATATACATTTAAATTATATTATAATATATTATAATATAAAAATTATTTCAAAATGAAATTTGAATTAATATCCCGGTAATACCGTGTACTATTAAATCCCAATTTCATTATCGAACGCATTGTTTTTTCTTTCACGTTGAAAGTCGACACACCGGATCCCTACGTAGTGTGCTACCTGGCGGGCTCTGCGGAACATTACCAGCGTACGGCGACGATAGATAATGAGGCAAATCCGGTATGGAACGAGACGTTGACGTTTCTTTTTGATGTGGATCGCAACAGCATTATGAGTACGTGGCACACGCGGGTTAGGGTTAGGGTTAGTGTTAGAGATAGGATTAGGATTAGGGTTAGGGTTAACGTAAAGGTTAGGTTTAAGGTTGAGACTATAGGCTTACGTTTGAATTCACGTAAGTAATTATCTGTGAAGTATCATCTTCTTGACATTATGTCACTATAAAAAACTATTACACATACACACATGTGGGTATATGAAGGTATATATATATATATATATATATATATATTGCTATTTGAGCACGTGAGCGCCAATTTTGCGTGCTGGAGGTTGTATTGTTACGTTTTTAATTGCCTCTTCTAGAGATAAAGTTGATGGATGCGAATTATACTGTGGATGAGCGTCTTGGCGAACAGATTTTCGCAATCTACGAACATTTAAACGTTGGACAAACAAAGACCGTGATGTTGAATTTTTTCGAGGTACGGACAAGTCAAACGCCGTTTGATTCATGGAAGTAGAATAGAATTCCAGTTATCTATGCCAGTTTATGTATTAGTTTTATTTAGTTGGTTGATAGTTTATATACCTTTGATAACATGATGATTCTCCATTTATTAGAAGCTACCTTTAGATCGTATTTTATGAAGTTTATTCTATACACACAATATATATATATATATTCTAATGTCGACGACTTAATTAATTTATGTGTAATTTATTGCAGACATCTCAGGTCGAATTTGATTTCTCACTAGAGATTGCGTAAGTTCTCCCGTACATCAATATCATAAATTTACCGACTATTACGACCAATAAGATTAAACGACGGTTTAACTCATCGATATATAATTATTCCTAAAAGTAGGAAACTATTTTTATATAGGAATACCCGCATTATTCTAATTATTTATGATTTTTATTATTCCTGATCTCTTATATATCCGTATTTTTATTGTTTAGGAAACCAGACTTGAGATTCAGTCTTGCATTGTGCGACGAAGAAAAGGAGTTTCTCGAGGCGCGAAGAGAAAAAGTATTTGAGAACATGCAGACATTTTTAGGCGAACGCGCGCCTACAAGTATACATCAGGTAGTTAACGATTCTACGCATTCCGCACTTAGGTAGACGCAAGAAGGCATACAAGCACGCACGCACGCGCACGCACGCACACGCACGCACGCACGGTGACATTGACACAAGCACACGGCTGTTGCAGACGTGGCCGTGTGTGTGCATGTAATCAGGAGGGAATAATAATCGATTATATAGAATCTATAGAATAATAGAATTAATAGAAACTATTATTATTCACTCGTGGTGTAATCATGTTTCAGGCTCCCACTGTGGCTGTGCTCGGATCAGGGGGCGGCTTCAGAGCAATGGTTGCCTTCAGTGGAGTGTTCGACGCTCTCACCGAATGCGGAATACTCGGCGTAACCACGTATGCTGCCGGCCTGTCCGGGTCGTCATGGTAATGAACAACTCTTCCTACTCAGAAATCGCCTGCTACTGTCGTATTTCATAGAACGCAGTGGCTACGCGTCCGGTCATCCATTACAAAGCTCAGCACAGATTCCCAAATCCACGTCACGATTAGGCCACGCCCCTTTTCAAATCGTTGATTTTACTGGATTTACTGTTGCTTCAAAAGTGACAAAAACATATTTTTTTTATAAAATACTTTAAGTAATATTATGGTAAAAACTGATTGTTTATTGTTTTTTACTGAAAAAAATATAGTTGGGCCCACATAAGACATATATGACCGGACGCGTAGCCTGGGAGCTGGGCGTCCGGTAACCGGACGCGAAGCCACGGCCTTCGTAGAAACCCGTTAGCACGTCGGCGGCTCATCAATGATCATTGATAAATCGTGAATAGGTCATGATAGTAAAATAACGCAGATTCAGTTTCAACACGTTGTTGCCTTTTCAAACGGTAGTATTCGATGAGAGTTTTACAGAAGCGACTGGCCAATCGTCTGATGTCATGTCGTAGACGGTGACGTCACGAATGCCAAGCTACAATATATATCTGATTCATTTAATAGTCTATCATGACTATAGTTAAATAATCATTCTATTGTCTGTAGCTAAAATACTTTTAAGTGTTACTACACGGGTATATTCAGCCTAAACACAAGTGTATCGCACGGTGAAAGCATTTCAGAGGCGTTTCACTGGCTCAACCCAGTAAGGTATTATCAGGAGTGAATAATAATAGAAAGATAGATAGATAATACGTTTATTGCAAGGCTATAGTAATTAAACGTTACAATTAAAATAAGTTTTGCAAACACGATATCATCAGGCAGTATAAAACTGAAATGATTTAATATTTACAATAATATATGTCCCATGGCAAAACATTGATATCACTTAAAACATTGTTCATAAAATTATATCACAACACCTAAAATCATCTTTAAGAATATATATACAATATTTAAAATAACGTGATCCTTAGTCAAAAATTTTTACAATTAAAATGCAACATAGCGATAAGAATAAAAAATATCACATTTAATAACATATAATAAATATAATATCCCATAATAGATTATGTATTATTATTATTATTATTATGTATTATTATTATTATTATTATTCACTCCTGGTATTATCACACATGTGAACCTATTTAGGTTGCCAGTCAGTTACACGGGTGAAGCCACTCAGGTGTTATAACTCAGATAAATATATTCAGGTGTTAGAATACAGGTAAACCCATTAAAGTGTTACCATAAAGGTAATCCCATTCAGGTGTAACTATAGATGGATTCCATTCAGGTGTTACTATAAAGGTAATCCCATTCCAGGTGTAACTATAGAGGCAATCCATTCAGGTGTTACCATAAAGGTAATCCCATTCAGGTGTAACTATAGATGGATTCCATTCAGGTGTTACTATAAAGGTAATCCCATTCAGGTGTAATTATAAAGGGAATCCATTCAGGTGTTACTATAAAGGTAATCCCATTCAGGTATAATTATAGAAGAAATCCATTCAGGTGTTACCATACAGGTATGCCCATTCAGGTGTAATTATAAAAGCAATCCATTCAGGTGTTACTATAAAGGTAGGCCCATCCAGGTGTCGTCACTAGGTTCAGTCTAGATTCCGGTGTTATTCTTACACAGGTACATGTCCACGCTATACTCGCATCCGGCCTGGCCGGGGACGCCACCAGGGGCGCTGCAGGACGAGTTGAGGTCAAACATTGATTCCAAGGTCAGCGAGCTGCTGACGATTGGTAGCATGACGAGATATGTCGACACAATCGTCAGGAAGCGCATGCAGGGTCAGCCAATCAGCTTCACCGATTTTTTTGGTCACCTGGTGGGAGAGACACTGCTGAAAGACGTAAACCTTTAATTCATTTAACATATTTATATAACAGCCAACAAATGTGTACGGGTTGTCATTTCATGGATGTAAGGGCAGGAGCGTGCGTAATTTATTTTACCTAGGGGGGGTGGGTGTCGCAAAACCACGCTTGCTTTGTGTTCTGGGCAGTCAACCGTTGGCAGCTCGTCTTTGGCCATTGACCATTGGCCAGCTACATTTGTCGGGAAGCGCAACCGCCCCCTTGTCACACGCTAGCTACGACCTTGGAGGGTATACCTACACATCAGCATATATCATTGCCTCTACGCCCTGCTACAAATACGCATAGTTAGGAGTCAGGCGCATGACTGTAAGAAGGCTGCTGTACACACTGCGTATACTGGTGGAGACGGATCTGCGCATACAGCGGTTCGTAGAGATGGCACCCTTATAGCGACTATATGTATATACGCGTATAGGAATGTATATAATGTGCGATGCTAATATATATGTGCTGTTGATTCACCGGTAAGGTCTACATCCGTAAGCTGACAACCCCCTCCCCGCCCACACCCACCCACCCACCGGATTCTGATGAAGCAGAAGGAATGAAGTCTAATGAGTGCAACGCCACTGATGCGAATGCGTTTACATGCCCCCCTTCCTCCGTTTACAAATTCTTTGACGCGTGTGCACAGCAAAGGCGGTGAGTCTAGCCTAGCTGTCTGCCTGAGCGTTCACTTGCCAACGGATTAAATTTTAACTGCGGTGTGAATTACGCCAAGATGAGAGGGGCGGTCAATCTTGACATCTTCCCGCTACTTCTAAATAATACACGCATCTTTTTAACCGCTGCTGCATTCTAGTTGAGTTGCCGAGTAGGGAAATTTGACTGAACGTTGCAATCGGGTATATACACGGTTTTTCTGTGGCTTCCTGATCTTTATACCATTCTGAACTAGAATCCATCGAGTGCCACTTTGGCACCCTTGGGCAATTTTTTAAAAATTTTGCAAGTTTAGCATGCCTACCCTCTTAATACATACGCGCTCAAATGCGAAAATATACGATCTGCATTTTTGGTGATAAAAATGTGGATTCTGGTTCAGGATAGTCTAAAGATCAAGAAACCACAAAAAACGTGTATATGCCCGATTGCAACGTTTAGTCATTTGGCAACCGGACTATTCCGTGCGCTGAGTGTTGGGTCAGGCGCGCCAATTCGCTTTCCCTAATTCAGGTTGCAGCAAGGTTTTCAACTTACGTTGTTAACCTGTGTAAAGACAAATTAATATTAACATAAACTAATGCTAATTATTATCTTACGTATATATATATATATATATATATATATAATATATATGCATATATATATATAAACATTGGGATTTACGTAAATCCTATCTTTGAAAACAAAATCTATTAACATTGTAAAACTCTAGCCAAGTATTTATACCCACGAGTATTTATACCCACGAGAATGGCAGGGCAAAAGCGGCCATATTGTGGCAAGCTCATGCATCAATCAAGGAGGTGACTAGATTATATTATCATTTAATATTTGATAAGATGGGGTGTAACCGCCATTCCACCTGGCAAGTGGTCATGTGAGAGATGAGACTACGATTGTGTCTGTGCGTACGTGTTTTCAGAGAATGAACGTGAAGCTGTCCGATCAAGTGGAGCGAATTAAAGATGGCGACGTACCGATGCCGCTGTACACTTGTCTTCATGTGAAGAAATCCGTGTCTGCGATGCTATTCCATGGTAAATAAAATACTATCCCCTGTCATAATTATAAATAACTATACCTTGCTACGCCTATAATAATAATTGCCATGCATATGCTCACAAATTTTCTCCTGCAACCTTACGTGATAGAAGCCTGAATAAAGTTTTTGGCGGGAGAGAGATAAACACTTGGCGAGGACAGCAGCAGTCGAGTCATGAACGTAATGGTCGAAAACATTTTAAGAAGAGAAAGGAAGTCATCAAGTTTATAGGAATAGTTGATGGCATATAATCTACGAAAACTACTGCTATCAATGTCGTGTCCGTTTAACGCGGTAACCGGAGATGGTTTTATATATCGCTTTGTATTCACGTAAAAACAAAACCTCGATTATTTATTATGTATATGTATATCTGCTTAGATTAGCATTCAAGAACCACGGGAAGGGCTATTATATACGTGAGGTAATAGTAATCTGGCTTTGTTGTAATCGTTACGCGTTATTTTTCAATGTCTAAACCTATTCGCTTTCAGAATGGCTAGAATTTTCGCCGTATGAAGTCGGCATGGCCAAGTATGGCACATTTATGAGCACAAAGCTGTTCGGTAGCAAGTTTTTCATGGGTTGCGTGGTCCGACAATATCCGGAATCCCCGCTCCACTTCCTGCAAGGTAGTCGAACGTACATTGTCCGTATTTGTAAAGATTTGCCGATAATCATCGGAAACACCCACTCAGTCGGTCTGACAACTGCATTTTTTGTTGCGTTCTAAGAGCTAGGACCCAATGTTGTGCATATATACATCGTTGTGCTTCTTGTTGTTAATGTTGTGTTGTGATTCTTGCCTGCTCTTACGTAAGGTTTGTGGGGAAGCGCGTTCTGCATACTCTTCAAGCGTTTACTGAGAGATGATAAATCTCGAAAGATGGACCCAGTGGAGATCATGCGCCAGGAGCTTGGTAATTAGCTTGGTAATTAGCATGGTAATTAGGCAGAAGTTTACAGAAATTAAATCATATACGATTAATAGGATGTATAAAACTTCTTGTAGCTCACACTAAATGCTGGGAAAACTTTTTTTTTATAGCACTACACCTGATGCACTAGTACACTATTATTATTATTATTATTATTATTATTATTATTATTATTATTATTATTATTATTATTATTATTATTATTATTAATATTATTATTAAATCAGGCGCACCATTCATGTGTTACCCCTGACCTACCTTTCATGTCCTATGATGTAATAGGACGAGACCTGGTTTTTATTATTTATTTGGGGTTGTTATTATTGTACTCTATATAGCAGTATAAAATCTGATGTGATTACAATACTGTAGAGGCGAGCCGACTCGCTGCGGAGGCAAGCGACCGCAGCGACAATGACAGCGGCGGCGAGTCGGACACTGACGATGACGAGCGGGAGACAGCGACGCTAGATGGCGCTCTGAACAGGCGCGAGAAGAAGGAGAGCATCTGGAAGAACGCCCTGGCGGCGGTGTTCACCAGCAGTGGCGTTCCCTTGTTGAGATCGAGAACAGGGAGAGCCGGGATGGTGCATAACTTCATGCGAGGGCTATCGCTGACTCAACTGTTTCCTTACTCGCCTTTCACGCCCGCGGAGTTAACTCAAAGCACGTCGCGTTAGTATTGAAACTATAAATCATTAATCCCCATTTTTTACGTGATATTTTCTATTTAGCTCTGCGAATTATAAACGACGTTGTCGTGAAGCTTTGCAGAAATATTTCGGGTTCGTTAAATGATGAACTGATGGAACAATGATTAAAAAATTAGAATGATAGCGAATACATAATATATAATAACAGGAGTCTATCAATCTATTGATAGACTCATGATACTAATAATGATAGCGAATATATAATAGCGATATTTCTATGATATATTCACGCTTATATTATCATCTATCAGATTATCAGAGCTCGTGAATTTCTCTCTGAATCGCTAAATTACGTTATTTTTCAGCCGTCTTCAAGTGCATTCATGAAGCCCTGAAGACAGAGGAGAAGCTGTTATTTCTAGTCGATAGCGGACTTACTTTCAACTCGCCCTACCCGCTACTGCTGCGGCCACAGCGGGCGGTCGACGTCTTGCTGTCGTTCGATTTCTCAGCTCGGCCGAGCGACTCAAGTCAGCCATTTAAGGTGTCTGTTGTTATCTTATGTGTCTATCTTACGAATACAAATCAACGATGTTCGCTGCATGCCAAGACATACCG
>NW_014577463.1:155215-174205 GCF_000485595.1 Priapulus caudatus
ATATATATATATATATATATACAGACACACACAACTTTATACGTAACCGCTGCATATCCTTACAGGAACTTAAGTTAGCCGAGGCGTGGGCACTGAAGAATGGGCTGCCCTTTCCCCCAATCGACGTTGGGAAATTTGACCGAGAAGGCATGAAGGAAGTGTACGTGTTCAGACACCCTACTGACGAGTACTGTCCCATCGTTGTCCACTTCGTCCTCGTCAACATAGAATTCAGGACGTTTCTCACGCCTGGTGAGTTATTGACGCTTAAACCACCGATTTGTGCAGACATTGTTGCCCTTCGTAGAATTGTAGGTTCTTTACCACCATAGCGGGTATTGAGGGAAGCCAGAGCGCTTCATAATTGTAGAGTATTGAAATGAAACCGTTTACTTCATAATACTCGAGAGCGTGTGATTGTTTACGTTTAATTAATAATTTAAACAAAATAGTATATAAATCGTTTGACGTCACACACATAAGAATATTCGCAGACGAATAATCGAGAGTGTGTGCTCTTTAATTTTAACGTATATATTAATTTCAGAAGACTATTACTGCTTTTAACATACATTGGGTATGCGCCCACAGGGATGCCGGTGTAAGCTCTGTACCGTTACAATGAATTTAGGAACACTAATCACTCGTTATTATAATAATTATTTATAATTATAGTCATTAGTATTGTTATTTTTCGTATCGACTCACTCGAAATATATGCTCTCTAGTTTAAACGAATAATTTCCACAAAATAATACATGTATCGTCTGGTGTCATAGACTGTTTCATGCACGACACTAGCGCCGACCAACGGCATAAAATGTACACATAATCTTATGCGGCTTTGCAGGGAAACGCGAAGCCGGGGTCTTATAATTAATACTGTGACGAGTTGGAATAGATTTTTCAAATTTATCGATTTTTGCGTAAAACTATTGGAAGGTCTGCGTTCTCTATTTTGAAAGTATAATTTCAAGAAATGAATTTTGCTTTTCAGCAGATATTAGGCATGCGCACATAAGGGTTTGCCTATAAGCAATAGCGCGTTAAAATGAAGTTAGGGCCGCACTCAACGATATTTCCACCCAAAGTCCCCAAAGTCCCCAAGGTCTGACGTGTAAATCTAATCCAAGACTCATATTTCGACTAAAATCTTCGCGAGTACGTCCTCCTAGAATACTAACTGTTCCCCACTGCGCAGGTGTTCCGCGCAGGACCGACGAAGAGCGCGAATTCGCCGACTTCGACATTTTCGACGACGCCGACGCTCCCTACTCGACCTTCAACTTCACCTACACGCACCGCGCCTTCCTGCGTCTCTCCCAGCTAATGCGATTCAACACACTGCTAGGCGTCGACGTCGTCAAAGACGTGCTTGCCGACGTCGTTCAGAAGAAACGCACCAACCCACCCGAGTGCTTCGTGCGTTTAAACTCGTTCCGTCACGTGCGCATGCGCCGCAAGGAAAAGCAGAAGCTGCGGAAGTACGTCGAGGACTTTCGGCGCAGCGGCGTTGGTGGTTACGACGACCTCGTCAAGGAGTTGGACTCTGTCATCGAGCAGAGATCGTCTGTGGAGGACGGCAGGGCCGACCTTGCCAGAGAGTTAGATGAGCTCATCGAAAAGCGCTCGTCGACGGTCGACAACCGCGACGACCGTCTTAGAGACTCAGACAACATCGTCGACGATAGGTCGCCGATAGAGGGCGACACCGACGAACTTGTGAACGAGTTGAGTGCCTACATCGAAAAGCGGTCATCGACGGCGCTGCGCCCTAGCGAACTTACCAAAGAGTTAGATGACCTCATCGGTGAAAGGTCACCGATAGAGGGCGGCACCGACAAACTTGGTGATGAGATAGGAGCATTCCTCGAGCTGAGATCGTCGACGGATGCGTGCGCTGCGACCACAAGCATCGGAGAGCGACTGAGGTTCTACTCTGCGTCCGAAGACTTCTCAGCCGACGACGACGACGACCACGGCGGCGAATCCACCTACGCATCACCCACGTAGCTGCGGCTGAGAGGGTCTATGTCCCCCCAGGGTACTGCCGGAACGTACCTTGGGTACGGTCCGGTATACCGGAACGTACCCTGGTACTATCTAATATGCCGAACCGTACCTCGCCTACTCCACTAACGAGTCTAGGGAGTCGCCTACGCCTACTCCCTAACCCTAACCCTAACCATATCAGATAGTTACCAGGGTACGTTCCGGTATACAGGACCGTACTCGGGGTACGTTCCGGCAGTACTCTGGGGGACATAGACCCTATGAGCGTAGCTGCGCGACTGCCAGTAGTTGCGATGCATTGTGGAGTTTAAGGGTACGTTGAGTTTTACCCATGTGTCCTTTCAATGTGAAATAGGTCTAGACAGCAATGCATGTGTTCGCTCTAACCATGCACCTGTTATCGCACAGGGACACGAACAGAGCTAACTTATATATTGCTGTTTAGTTGTGGAGCGAAGGACTACATGGGTAGGGATAGAGCCAAGTCGTTTATTGCTGACTAGCCCTGTTGTTGGGCAAATGGCTACACGGGGACTAGTACACGGAGCAAGTCATCGTGGGAAGGGGGCAGGCCACACCTATGTTCAGGGACACGTGACGCGTGATCTAGATGACCGAAGCCGTGTAGAGGACGATGGATATTGAGAGCAACGGCGCTACTTGCAAACTGCATGCAGCGCCCCCTTCGTATACAACTCCAAATACGAATTGAGCGTAGCGAGTGCGCCATCTGTCGGAGTTTGCGATACTTGGCGTAGCAAGGCATAGAGGAGATCGCGTAAGCAGCGAAACATCTACTCACCCGCGGCTTCCATTATGGCGGCCAGTGATGGTTCATCGACATTCGGGTTGGTTGATATTACTCCCTGGCTAAGGGTAGCCAGAGCAACAGCCACATTTCTTTACGGAATTGTGTTTGTTCGGCTCAATTTCTTGTTGGGAAGCGTCGAATTGTTTAATTATGTGTGTTTGGTGAAATTGCTTAGTTGAATAATCAAGAGCAAATATTTGGTAGGTGCTTATTTTTTTAGGCATAATTTATATATCGGCCTTGCTTAAAAATGACATGCAATAATATATATTTGTAATGACGTATTAACGAAATATTGGTTATTACTATGAAGCTACTTGGTGCCGGTCAAACTGAACGCGATTTTTTACCGTATATATATTAAAACAAATATAGTGAATCCGTTTTGAGTTAAATTATATTATGCTTATAAACATCGTAACAGATTATCGCTGTAACGTTTCCACTGCTCCCCAGCCCGGGTTTAGAGTTGTCAACGTAAAATTTTAACAGAGTGCATTGTTGCTCTGCTATATTAACTGCGGTGAGCGTAGTAGGTCTAGTAATATCAGGAGCTAATAATGACAAATTAATGGACCATACTGAATTTGTCATTATTAGCTCCTGGTAATATAATTACTTACGTACTGCGTGATGATTCACACAACGAGAAATACACATCGTTATATTAACTACAGAATTTCTCAACGAAGTCGCCTTATTAATCGGTTTTATGACTCGTCATGGAGCATATATAGCACATAGGAGCTTGTGCAATTGTATTGATTCAATCTCTGTAATAGGCTTCAAGCCCGTAGGCCCCCCTCCGCAGGCTACGGCTCTGAGCTTCACGTGGTTACTACTCTTGAAGGTTAGGCACCTTAACGTTTACCGCGTGTCAGCGTGAGTCATTGTTAACAATATTTTTTCTCAACGAAGGAATCTGTCGACGTAATAACATAGAAAACGCGATGGTAAGCGTTGCAGCCATAGAAATAATATAGATAGATATAGGTTATCTATATTATTTTTATGGTTGCAGCCAACGAATTATTATTTATGGTGAGACAAAATCAAATGATGACGAGGCTGAAAGGAGATGAGTCCAACCTAACCGACTAATACTCAACCTGTAGATATTACTTTCTCTATCCTCTCGATTCATTCCGTAATGCAGAATCAGCAACTACCGCTCGATCGAAACAGCAACAGAATATTGAGGGAATTTCGTGTCTCGTTTGCCTCGATGGAATAAACCTAGACTTCATGCTATTGGATGTCCCCGTCCCGATTCTATTCAAGAAATTAAATTCGGCTCTCTTCAGGTGAAAAAGATTAAATCTGATTCTCTTCGGCTGTCCTTAAAAATTCGGTTGTTTAATTTAAATCTCAAAACTAACTTTAATAATTATTTACCCAGAATGCATTCGATTTGTTGCAGAAATGTTGTAAAATATAATTCAATGGAATATATATTACTATATTTAATAATATATATTAATATATATTCTGGAGGAGCCATAAAATTATTAGACCTTTTAGATATTTGCCAGATTTTAAGCCTGATACGCGCGAACGACAATAGTGAAAGACAGTAAAGCGGAATTTCTTGTGACATTACGATGACCTTGGCAGTTGAGTCGACCGTGCGCGATGTTATGCGACGTGGTGCCGACTAAAGCAGATGCTTTAATTTACGGCTCCGTCGTCTGCACTTGTCAGATAACCGATGACATAACATCGATATATACTTGCCGCCAGCACATATAGACACGCCTCCGAGCCTCCGACTGTTATTGTCTCACCGCCTCTCAGCTACACATAACATAACGTTTCGTTTCCCCGCCAGAGGCGCTGGTTGGCTCGATAACAGGGAGTTACACACACACGCGCGCGCGCACACGCACACGCACACACACGCACGCACACGCACACAAACGCGCGCGCGCGCACACACACACTCACACACACACACACACACACACACGAAAAAAGAGTCCCGTCAGTTTCCGCGGCGAAAGGGGAACGGGAACACCCACAGGCCATACATCACACACGCACACGCACGACGCACACGCACACGCACACGCCGGCGGAGAGAACCCACACCACCCAGCACACGCTTAATAGGGTGTTGGTCCGCTAACATTTAATATATACAGCGTTGTGGTACGAGTCCGCATCAGCGTCCCCGATATCATACACAGATATTCGTTCACTTATTCGGCCGTGGTTACTATTCTCCACTACTACTACTTAATGAAGTTTAACTTCTTTATGTGAGCTCTTCGTAAACTATATCGCAAAACAGGCAGTGCCCTCGGTAGTTGGTCGCATAGTAGGCGACGCACAAATGGGTTAGATCCATAATAGCGAAGAAGTTTGGTCACGTAGTAGAATCGAGTCGAAGTCGCCCGGCGATCTCGTGCGGAGAAATTTTCATAAAGACCTATACAACCTATAAGACCTATAACAGACCTATACTTACAAATCGAATTTATTTGTAGGCGCCACCCGATTTTCGCACTGCATACACGCAGGTGGCGGGCCGCGAACTCGCGTGGGATCTAGAAGTCCCTATGAGTACAGAGAAGTAGACGCCAACGTCGACGGATTTGACTTCCATGTTGTTTCAAGCAAATGTAAACAACACCCAGAAGGGCTGGCCGGTTTAGAGTACTAGCGCCTGTATGGATACGCTTGTACTCATGGTTCCGCGTATAGTCTAATTAGACTAATCGTGCTTCAATAAACTCCAAAATTACAGAGATTATTAGCTAAGACACTCGTGTCTATGTTAGCTAGACCTAGACCTTGATAGAAATGGTAACTTCAAATCGTTCGGCGGCTGAAGCCATATGATAGTTTTACATTGTAACACTTTCTTAGCACGCGCCCAATAGCCGTGCGTAATATTAGGCTCTGTGCGATACCGCGCGTACGACAGCATTGCTAATTAATTTAAACCAGCTCGCCGCTTCAATAAACTCAAGAATCACACGAGATCCGATATACCACACAAAATGTGTTTATATGTATTCAGCAAAAAGAATTTCGTAGAAAGAGTAACTCAAAGTCCGAGTTCGCTGACCAGTAATGATAACCTTAATTGTAACACTTTCTTACCTTGTAAAAACACAGCAAGCTAGTCACTTGTAATCACGAAAGATAAATGCCGTTCCATGCTCCACTCGCTCGCAGCTGTAAATATTTGTTTGCCAGTTCTATATAATCTAGCTACACATGAGAACCACCATGTCTTGAGCTATCAGTCCATCTTAAAGTCTTGAGTTATCGTGAAAGCTAGCGATCTAAAGTCTATGAGTTAAGTTACTATAGGACCATAATGGAGCAGCGGTATCCATAAAGCGCTGTGACCTTAAGCGGCAGGCGCGTCGTAATTCCGAAATTTGAGGAAAACAGACAGTGCCCGGCGCACCGAGTCAGTGACCGAGATTTTTAATTAAGCCGACAATCGTCATGGGAGCAACTGAAAGCTCTGTAAAATAGCGGGACCTCTCATAATACACAGCCGTACGAATTAGAGTGCCCTAAAATAGTAACAGAGAGAGTTGCGCCCAACTCGGGATTTGCGACAGTGCCAGTTTATGTTTCACCGCAAAATGGATCGAAGCAACAGCCTGGAGTGAAGTGAGTCCAGGACTTAAAAGGTAACAAGCGATAGATATGGAAGCGCTGTACACAAAATGGTTCCGTAAGAAAAAATTAGAAAATTATCAAGAGATTATAAGAGCTAGAAGACAATGTGCTTCGTCATGAATGGTCATCTAAATTTCTACGAAAGTAACTCTAAATCGTTCGCATTAATACAGACATATTGAGATATGTTTTAATTTGATTAAACACGTTTCTTAACCCAAGAGCCATAAAGGCCGTTGCGTATTCTATTGGAAACAACATGTCGTCCAGCAACCCACGTGACCGATAGTTTTCCGACTCGTCATGGCGCAACTCTCTGTATATAGGGACTCTAGCGTGGATAGAGAGGGCTTTTTTGAGAAGGTGTTGCTATCAGCATCGGGGACGTGGAGGGAGTCACGTGATAACATTGACGATGACGTTCAAAAGTTAAACCCTAACGTAGCCCTCACGCCAACACCGACAACACTAACACTCACAAATAAATATATGTGTGCGTCGCCGCGCTATATATAGGCATTGTGATCCACAAAATATTAATCTATGGTGTGGGGACAGATATCATCGATGCCAAAAAACCCTAACCCTAACCCTAACCTCCTAACTCTAACCCTAAATCCTAACCCTAACCCTAACCCTGACACCCTAACCCTAATCCTAACACTATCCCAAACACTATGCTGGCCACATTGCGGTCACCCTCCTCCACGCCCGTGGGATAGCATTACCCTTTTTTGAAAGGCGAGCTAGGTGATGAGGAAATAACTCGACATAGCGTCGTAAACAATATGTTGGAAGATGATTAAGCGAATGGGTCCATGTAGAGAAAATAGTCCGCGCGCAAAGACTGATCAAAGGTAACCAATGGGTCCGTATACACATACGTATTTTATAATCAAACGCTACGACACAGGAAAACATCGATTACTCGTGAGAGTTCGAGCGCACGCTGGAATACACACGGAGAAATGTTACGATATATGACATTCAACTACATACGCCTACGTAAACCTCCCACAAGTCTGTATATATATATATATATATAATATATATATCAAGAGTGGATAATAGAGATCTCTATTATCCACTCTTGATATATATATATATATATATATATATATATATATATCATGGGAATTAATAATGACAAATTATGACAAATTGTGACAAGTTTGTCATTATTAACCTCTGATATATACGTATATATATATATATATATAGGCCTATATCAGGAGCTAATAATGACAAATCATTAGTCATTGACAAATGACAAATGATCAAATCATCAATCATGATCATGATCAATGATCTAATCATTGACAAATGATTAGTCATTATTAGCTCCTGATATATATATATATATATATAACACTTAATCCAACCAATAGGTGGACAGTATCGAAAACTAGTGTCATACGTAGACATTTTTCCATACGCTAATATATCTACAGTACTGCACATTAACACACATGCAATTTCTGGGAATAGTACATCTATATTAGTGCTTTTAATTTAGGGGGTATAGACAGATATGTGTTAAAACTATATATATACGTATATATATATATATATATAAACATATATATATATATATATAGCTACAAGTATAATGCGTGCCTAAATTGTAATACCACCATATAAAACGGGCAGATGGAGTGGCACGCACTCTGAGCACGATGGACGTGACGTCACTGACGATATTGACCAATCGTACACGCCCATATTTCAGACGCTGAGGGATAGAGCTACTTGAGAATAAACGCTGACGGCGAAATTGCATTCGTCATTGAAGGATCGCGTCAAGCAGCTAAATGTCAAGGCAGAGTAATAGCGAATAAAAATCACATGTAGATCTATGGCGAGTGCGATAGAAACCTAACCACGCATGGGTGATTTCAGACATATGAGGAGAATACGATTAATAGATAGATTAGAGGAATAGATGCATGGAGAGATGTCATTACGACTAACACCAAAACAAGTCTATAAAACCTCGCTAAAGACAAACTACAACAGTACGTACACACAGACGGCTATAGTCGTCTATAGACAGAAACTATAGACCTCTTAGGGATCTTCACAACTGCATGGTATACATAGAAAAAAATATAGTTTACTATTCTGTGAAAAAAACATGCAAGGGCGCGCTTATAAAAACAATTAATATTGGTAAATACAGCAGATGCTAGGCAACATCTCTTTTCAAATTCCAGCTTCACGTGTTTCATCACAGGAAGCACTGTAGATGCACGAGTAGACCATCACACCAACATCAAAACACATTTTCCAGAACAGCCAATTGAGGAAATTGATCTTGACCGGAAATGGCAATGATGACCTCCATTGGATGTGTAAGTGTGACCCGGATACACTGCAGGGTACCTAAAAGCACGCACGCGCGCACGCACGCACGCCCGCACGCACGCACGTACGTACGCACGCACGCACGCACGCTTTAAAACTACCTCCGTACTCACATTTCCGTCTGTATATAGTGCCGCGTATATAAAGATACACCACGATACCCAATCTAGATAGGAGACTTCCTCACCAGTTACCTATCCATCGTCTACCGACCAGCATAACAGCTAGACACGTAATAGGCCTACTGCTGATTTCGCGGCATGGTAGTTAACACAACAATGGTAGTAATTACACACAATTATATTATAGAACGTACATGTCGAGCAAACCACACAAAATCACGGTACACTGCTGAGACAATAAGACTGCCCGCTGCCATAGAATAGCCTCATGAAAATGACAATAGGGTGAATACTGAAATACACTGCAGTGTATTTCGTATATATATATATATATATAATACGTTATATACATATATATATATATATATGATATATATATATCATACATATAACTCATACTCATATAATATATACTCATAACTCCAGAGTGATATACGTGCCTACATGACTGGTATAATATAACATAAGGTAAGACACCTCTGGCTTGTAGGTCACTTTCTAAAATAAACATGAAAAACACGCCATGAAATACAATCACATCATGTGACAAATATAGAATACAAAAACCTGACTCCCCCGTAACCGTAATTAAAACTTCATGAAATAATTGGCTCGAATGACGAAATAATCGACCAATAATTGTTCACCTTGACGGTGTCATTAAATTTAAATCGAATAATAGTAATAAAATATTGAACGAAGAAATTGTTAATTTTGCACATGTTCTGGTGACATTCCAGTTATAGTAAAGCCTGATGCAGACAACTGCGAAACATTCACTTTCTAATATACTAACCATTCTCAATCGTGAACAGCAAGTTAAATGCTGATTCAATGCCAGGTTTGTACTGCTACGCGAAACTGCACTCTTCAAGGAAAACTAACATCAAATAGCTGCCTCTTCCTCCGCCACGTCCAAGGTCACGACTCATGCGCCTCGTCCAAAATGATACACCTTTCATTAGGAACCCGTCATCACCGAGAAAGATTCTGAATTTGGAGAACATTATCTGAACATATCCGAACATATCCGAACATTTTACAGTCATCTGATCTTAATAACCATTCAGACAGCGATAAGTACAACATACCTATAGCTTGTTCTCAGCCGATGATTAACAAACGTCATGAATGTCAATAACATCTTGGGGAATACACGTTCGTACTCAACCATGTATGGACAAATTATTCGACAAAGAATACGGGGAATAATCTTTATGCCTCCTTTCTTCTTGATTGCTATATCGCTGCCGGTTGAACACCGCAGGCGTTTTCACAGCCCTACTGATTGCTCGTGTTCCGGCGATCGAGTCGGTTTGCCTGACGACATTTTCGACATCATCTCGATAGGAATCGGGAAGATGATGGTTGAATTCTTCTCGGCCGAAATCGAGTTTAGCGTCTGCAGGTATCTCAGTTGCATGGCGCCCGAGGACTCCCCCATGACGTCAGCTGCCTCCCTGAGCGCCCTCGCGGCCCGCTGCTCTCCTTCAGCAGCGATCACCTGCGCAAGAGAACGTCGAAGAGACATCGAAATAAAAAGGAACCACATAAAGCGCATACACAGCAAGAGCGGCAACACTGCAGACGGGGTCTTCCGTGACATGCGGTGTTCACTAGCCGCGCTTTACACCTTGCCGTTCTTATACAACGACATCATGTCTATGGGGAAGGGAAATATGATCGTCGAGTTCTTCTCCGCGGACACAAAGCTTAGCGTTTGCAGATATCGCAGCTGCATGGCGCCCGCTGAATCGGCCATCGTGTCAGACGCCTCCTTGAGCGCACGTGACGCCAGCCGCTCTCCATCAGCAGCGATAACCTGCACAGAGAGAAGTAACAGAGAGAAGTGACGAGAGAAGGGGGAGGGGACGAAATAAGAGGAACCCGTAAAGCCATGCCAAGTCATCCCGTGGAAGCCACTGCAGCAGCAAAGCTGAAATAGGAAACGAAATAGGTCAAAAGTAAAAGAAAATTAGTAAAATGTTCACAAGCAGTGATGTAGCGGCGGAATTTGCAGTGCCACGCTAAACCGAACATAATTCACTTCTATGGGGAGTAGACAGGTCTTAATAAGTTATAAAGTCTCATTTTGCTATGCATAATTTTAAATAAACAAAAAACAATAATCATAATTATAATACTTTCCATTTTTACAGAGCATATAGGTTCATGCATTCCACATTTTTTGTGTTGATCTTATTTACACACTCGTTTACAAGCCGACAGACTAAGTAACGACCTTTTAATACAGGGTCTGACAAACTTCCTACGCATGTGGTGATAAACTATACTAGGACTGATTGTAAGGGGTATGTAACAACATTAGATTTTGACGCTTTAATGCTACGCTATGTGATATAAGTTGGAGTATCTGTGGGTCCACCTCCCAGCTAAACGTTTTCACCAGTAAATGATCACCGAGGTATGTCACGTTACTCTTTCATTACGTTTTTTCTTCAATTTTCACGTTATGTATATAACACATATGTGGGCCCTATATTTATTTTGAACAAAAGATTGTGATATCCAAATAAAAAGGAATGGCGGAATAGAATATTATGCAATTTCTGAAAAACATGCGTTCAGGCAACAACGAAAGCAAAAGACCTCATGGCTCATTGCACACACACTCACGGATCAATACTGTTTATGAAATCTGTATCGTAGGCGGCTAGCTATTAACGACTCATGGCAATAATATTCCCACTGAAAATTAATACAGCTGTTAATCGCTGTGTCTATTGGTTTGTGCTGCCACCTAGCGCTCATTCGTTATGACCACTATCACAGCCGCGAAATTGAAGAAGTAGAAGTAGAAGTAGAAGTAGAAGAAGTAGAAATTAAGAATAAGAATAGTAGAAATTACAATATTAGTCAACTACACTCACGCGGAGTTGTGACGAATGCAACCAACAGGCGGAAAACGCCGATGAAGTTATCCGTAGTATTAACACATAGTTACGTATGTTCGCATCGTTTATTACATTATTATGATACCGACACCGTATACCGTCCCTTCCCCTACCGAATCGCAGTGCTTCTCCACCTCGCAAGGGTAGCTCTACACACAAGCCAGCCGGTGATGCACACAAGACAAGCAGGATGGCAGGTATGCGGGTAAAGCAGCTAGCTGCTGTGCTATAAACCACACGCACGTATCTACGGGTGTTCGCATGCTCTTACCTTTGCACGAGCCTCTCTCGATGCCTCAGCCTCCGCCGCCATCGCACGCTGAAGCTGCACCGGGAGCCTCACGTCCTTTCTGCAATCATAATAATTATAATTATTGTTATTACTACTATTATTTTTATTTTTATTATTATATATTTTATTATTATTATTATTTTTTTCATCATTATTATTATTAATGTAACTATTGCTATTTATTGAAACGAAAATTACTGCAATGACGACGATGACATGTAAACATGCGAGGCATAAATCCGTGAAGCGTGATCTGATAGCAGCACGCTTCAACTTTCATACTAACTTTCGTAAACTTGCGTTCATGCTGCACTTATACGTGCACACTCGGATTTTTAAATATGTCAAACTCCGTTGAAATTCTCGTAAAGGCGACTGTAAAAGCTAGTGGGTGATTCACGCTAAACATGCTGTTCCACAAACGTGAAGCTTCACGATGGAGCAAAGACGCAGACCAACAACAAACAAACGTATAGTCACACTCACAACTCTACTCTCTCCACCAGAATTCCCCAAGGATCGGTGGCCTCGTCCAGAATAGACTGAAACGGTGACGAAAACGTTCGATTAACGCAGCAGTAGAGACGCGG
Organism: Priapulus caudatus; assembly: GCF_000485595.1. Taxonomy (NCBI): domain Eukaryota; kingdom Metazoa; phylum Priapulida; class Priapulimorpha; order Priapulimorphida; family Priapulidae; genus Priapulus; species Priapulus caudatus. The sequence continues at coordinate 167,962 of NW_014577463.1, forward strand.
TGAACAATGCCACCAGCAATCACGGAGACAAACAACAGTTCATAGCGGCAATATAATGTAATAGACAGACAATATATCACGTAATATAACAGACAATATATCACGTAATATAACAAACACTACGCGCGCTACACTCGGTAAAAAAACTTGTAGCGCTGCTGTTGTTTTACGCCATTAGTCGCGGCAACATCACGATAAATTCCCAGGATGTGCACGCCGACGGACGGACGGGAAGATAGATGGAGCGTCGATAGACAAATGCGAGTTCAACAACAATCAGTAACAATATAAATTGCGTATCGGGAATTTACGACAAACGCGTTTGTTTAGAACACATAATCACGATGAAAAATACGAGGCTAATTGTGTCAATACAGCGTGTGACCATCGGGAGATATATGTTATACATAATATAGAGGATCGATACTTGTGCCGTCGCGTTCTTGATGCGGAGATAGATGACGGCGTCCACGGCGACCGTCACCGAGTCCTTGCTCGAATCTGCAACGCGGAATGGTCGGTGAAAAAGAATTCACGCGGAACACGGTAGGAAGGAGTCAGCCGCCGTCGACGTTGTTTGTCGGCCTTTATCTTACGCTAAACAACACGAATGCGTCGGAAAGAGCGACATCGCGATGTTCATCTTATTAAGTCACTTATTAAGTACCACTTATTAAGTACACTTATAATACAAGTTATGATGACAACGTTTAGCGATGTTTTGCTCGCACCTGTATGCGATGCCAATTTCTATAAAATCAAGAACTAATAATACCTATTAGTTTACATGGTATTAGTAGATCTTGTAATTATTAGCGTATTGTTATATTGTGTGTGTGTGGTGTGTGTGTGTGTGTGTGTGTGTGGTGTGTGTGTGTGTGTGTGTGGTGTGTGTGTGTTGTGGTGTGTGTGTTGTGTGTGTTGTGCTGGTTGTGTGGTGTGTGTGTGTTGTGTGTGTGTGTGTGTGTGTGTGTGTGTGTGTGTGTGTGTGGTGTGGTGTGTGGTGGGTGTGTGTGTGTGTTTGTGTTTGTGTGTGTGTGTGTGTTGTGTGTGTGTGTGTGTGTGTGTTGTGTGTGTGTGGGTGTGTGGGTGTGTGTGCGTATGTGTAACGTATGTGTGTTGTGTGTGTGTGTGTGAGTGTGTGTGTGTGTGTGTGTGTGTGTGTATGTGTGTGTGTGTGCGTATGTGGGTGTGTGTGTGTGCGTGTGGCGTGCGTGTGTGTGTTGGTATGTGTGTGTGGTGTGTATGTTGTGTGTGTTGTGTGTTGTGTGTGGTGTATGTGTGTGGTGTTGTGGGTGTGTTGTCCTGTGTGTGTGTGGTGTATGTGTGTGTGTGTGTGTGTCGTGTGTGGTGTGGTGGTGTGTGTATGTTCGTGTGTGTGTTGTGTGTGTGTGTGGTGTGTGTGGTGTGTGTGTGTGTGTGTGTATGTGGTGTACCTCCTGGTCTCTGCCTCTCTCGGTCGCCCCCCTCTCTCCCATTTCTGTTCTCGTCATAACAGATTCGCTACATAATAATAATAAATGGCAGTTAGGAATAGATACGTTAGACGTTATTGGCAGAGAGAGAGAGAAAGAGAGAGAGAGAGGAGAGAGAGAGAGAGAGAGAGAGAAGAGAGAGAGAGGAGAGAGAGAGAGAAAGAGGAGAGATGAGAAGAGAGAGAGAGAGAGAGAGAGAGAGAGAGAGAGGGAGAGAGAGAGAGAGAGAGACGAGAGAGCGAGAGAGAGAGAGAGAGACAAGAGAGAGAGAGAGAGAGAGCAGAGAGAGCAGAGAGAGGAGAGACAGAGAGAGAGAGAGACAGAAGAGAGAGAGAAGCCGAGAGAGAGAGAGAGGAGAGAGAGAGGAGAGAGGAGAGGGACGAGAGCAGAGAGGGAGAGAGAGAGAGGCGAGAGAGAGGAAGAGAGAGAGAGAGAGGAGAAGAAGAGAGAGAGAGGGAGAGACAAGAGAGAGGGGAGAGAGATAAGGAGAGAGAGAGACAGAAGAGAGAGTGAGAGCAGGGAGAGAGAGAGAGGGAGAGAGAGAGAGAGAGAGAGAGAAGAGAGGGGAGAGAGAGAGAGGGGAGAGAGAGAGAGAGACTACAGAGAGAGAGAGAGAGAAGAGAGGGAGCGAGAGAGGGGAGAGAGAGCGCGAGAGAGAGCGAGAGAGAGCGGCCGAGAGAGAGAGAGAAGAGGTAACAGAGAGAGGGAGAGAGAGGAGAGAATGGAGAGAGGGAGAGAGAGAGAGTAGAGACAGAGAGAGCAGGAGAAGAGAATGAGAAGAGAGAGAGAGAGAGAAGGGTGAGAGGAGAGGCGCGAGCGAGAGCGATGAGAGAGAGGAGAGAGAAGAGAGAGGGAGAAGAGAGGGGGACGAGAGAGAGAGAGACGAGAGGAGCGAGAGAAAGAGAGAGAGAAAGAGATAGAGATAAGAGAGAAAGAGAGAGAGAGAGAGAAGAGAGAGAGAGGAGAGAGTATAAGAGAGAGGAGAGAGAGAGAGAAGGAGAGAGGATAGAGGAGAGAGAGAGAGAGAGGGGAGGAGGGTGGGGAGGAGGCGGCGAGAAAAAGGAGGAGAGATCTGGTGAGGCAAGGGCCGAGCTGTGGGGGGGAAGCCCCGCCCCCCCCTCCCCCTAATTTTGGAGGCAAAATTGAAAAAATAAGCCTGGTAATAATCGTGAAAATACCCCTAACGTGATTTGGTGTCACTTATTCGTTGAAGAACCTGTCTCACAGGCCTGCCCTACCTACAACTATGGCGTATCCGATCAAGAGCTTGCTCCTCGTCATCATTACACAGTTGAGTCATGAAATCTTGGCCTCCTAGAAATTTGCTCAGCCTACGACCCTAGAGGGTTTATTGGCATTGCGAGAGAAGTTTAGTGGGAGATAACGTTAGAGAGGGAGAACTCTGGTGGCGATAGAGTTATTAGCAGAGTGGACATCACTCAACAGGTCTGTACGAGCGAGAAGGTGCCCATAAAGAATGGAATGACGCAACGGTCTACTCTCTAAAACATTTCCGAATCGGGTTTAATGTATTTGCACGACGCTGGTGGCCTCTCCTTAACACATTTTCATTTCCTATCTTTTGTTTTTTTACTCTTTTATGATTATTTTCAGTAAGCGATTTAGACGGGATGCGAACATGCATTAAGTCGCATTCAATCGCAAGAACAAGGTAATTGGGTGAATATGTTTTTCACGGTGGGGATCAAGAGAGAATGCAATTCCCAAGGCATGCGTTAGTTATATATAGATCAGTTACAGCTGCAATGTCCCCTCAATGAAAGAAGGCCACGGAAGCATCGTGAGTCTACTATATATACCACGAGATTCTACCTGTAACCTATTCCATCATTGGTTTCACATAGATGATGTTTTACCTAGTATGGCGTCCCCATATGTCATTGAATTCCTGCACATCCCATAATGACGGCAATGAATTAAATTGCTCAGTTTGGCGTAAACGTAACTTTCACGGAAATTACGAGCGATAAACCGAACACACGCACCGCGCATTTCGCGAAGGTAAAGATTTATTTCGACGTTTTATTAGACGTTCAGACAAGACCAAAACATTTCGTCAAATTACGACCACGATAACAACGCCTAAGTAGGCTGCTCACCGCCCTTAATTATTCATAACTTTGATTAAAGTGATTGCGTCACCGTAAATAGTGAAACTAAATAAATATTTCCACTTTTTCACAAAATGTGAGTAATTCTGTTCACTTTTTATGGTTAAATTGCTGCATTATACTTCTTATTTTACAAATTGTTTCGATGTACTACACTCGTGACTCATACATAGCCATAGCAGGCGAGCAATTAATGTCAGGCATCGATAATATCAAATCGTCCAGGCGTTTTTGGACTGGGTTAACTCGTTGAGAAACCATCTTTATCAGGTTAAGAGATTTTGACGATACATTTACCATTTAGTCCCGTTAGTATTACTTTTAATGTAAAAAATGGCAACAATTATTTTTTACAAATACACACCATAGAAAATTCGTGACGTAGCCAATTAAATTTCATCACATGATCTTATTAGGTAAAGTACGACGACCAATCAGTCCATACGTCTCGACAAGTACTGGCAGTGTTACTCCGCTCGGCTGGGAAAAGATTTCGTAGCGAAGCTACTTTGTGAGTCGCATCGCGTCAATCACAGCCGAACGATATCGTTCACAATGGCGGTCGAGTTTCGTGTATTGATTATTCCCTATGGCTGACATGGTGTGTAATTAAATAGAGGCGTATAGAAACCCTTGCGGACAAACCCCGTCAGGCCTAAAGCGCGCTCTAGGGCAAGTCCGCGACTAGCATATCGACAGTTGGGAGATTCCATCGCTGAGAAAATATAAAGGAGCGTTTATAGTGAGGAGAAGAAAACGGTATGTTACTAGTGAACGCATGTTATGGTATTAGCCGTAGTTACTGGTGAACGCATGTTATGGTATTAGCCGTAGTTACTGGTGAACGCATGTTATGGTATTAGCCGTAGTTACTGGTGAACGCATGTTATGGTATTAGCCGTAGTTTTTGACTGGTGACGCATGTTATGGGTAATTACCGTAGTTTACTGGGTGACCGCATGTTATGGTATTAGCCGTAGTTACTGGGTGAACGCATGTTATGGTATTACCGTAGCGTGATTGTGTGCATCTGATAGCTCATCGTAACGCTGCTGCTGCTGCTGCTGCTGCTGGATGAATGATGTGATGTTACTGTGCTGCTGCTTGCTGATGATGATGAATGACTGTTACGCTGCTGCTGCTGCTGCTGCACTGCTGCTACTGTTGCTGCTGCTGCTGCTGCTGCTGCGTTCTGCTGCGTGCTGCTGCTGCTGCTTGCTGCACTACACTACTTGCCGGTGATGCTGCCTGCTGCTGCTGATGATGATGATAATGTTAGCTGCTACGCTTATGCTGCTGTTGCTGCTACTGCTGCTACTGCTGCTGCTACTGGCTGGTGCCCTACTGCACTACTGCTGCTGCTTACTACTGCTGCTGCTAACTGCTACTGTCTTGCTACTGTTGCATGCTTATGTGCTGTTGTTGCTATGCTGTTGCTTCTCTGCTGCTTGCTGCTTCTGCTCTGACTGGCTGCTGCCCACACTGCCGGTGTTGGCTGCTGCTCGCTGCTGCTTCTGCTACTACTGCTGCTGCCACTACTGGCCGGTGTTGCTCACTGACTCGCTACTGCTGCGGGCTACTACTAGCTGTACTAGTTGCGGGGGATGCTGCTGTACTGCTTATCTGCTGCTGCTACTGACTACTCCGCTTACTGGCTGCTGCTACTAGCTTACGTCTACGACTGCTGCTGCTACTACTACTGTTTCTCATTTTTTGGCTTGGGTGCTTATCTTGGAACTTGCGGTTGCGTGTTGCTGCTTTTCTTGTCTATCTTATCTGGGGATTGGGCTGCTGCGCTCGAGCTCTTATTTTTCATCTTGCTTCCTTTCCACTTCCAGTGCCGCTTTTTCGCTGGCCTGCTTTGACGTCGAGGGTGCGCTGTCTCGCCGTAAGAGTGTCGTGCTGCTCGCTGTTACTATAAGGCTGCTCACGCTTGCTACTGCTGCTGCTGCCTGCCTCTATACTTTGAGCCGGTGTTGCATATGTGGCCGTTCACTGCGGCATCTTACTAGGGTAATCATGCAGCAGCAGGCTCGAGGCTCGGTGCAGGCTGACAACCGCAGAAAGCTGCTAGCTACTACTGCCGGTGATGCTGCTGTGCTGACTTATGCTACTGCTACTGCTGCTATTTAGAACTGCTATACTGGCTGCTGCTGCTGCTGCTACTGCTACTGCTATACTACTGCTACGCTGCTGCCGGTTGATGCTGCTGCGTGCGTTTCTCTTGCTGCGCACCGCGCTGCTGCTGCTGCTTCCCCTAAGCCTACAGCCAACTATTTAAACGTCTGATATTAATACAGAGCATGAGAGCACAGACCTCGGCCAAGGCAGCTCAATTTCTCTCACTGTGAAATTTTTAATGTAATTTAATAAATTAGAAGTATTAATTGATCCGGAATCACACCAAAAAGTAATCAATTCTAAGTTACCCGCCCATTCTTAAGCTATCCTGAAAATTTTTATTAGTGAGATTAAGGTTAATGAATCCGCGATCACCGACCAAAATCCTTATCAATTTCTGAAGTTAGGCAATTTCTGACCTATCCTGAACATTTTATTACAATCCGTCCATAAGTTTTGTCAGTTAGGCTGTACACGCACAAACCAACACACCACGCCGGTGAACAATAACTCCTG
>NW_014577463.1:175806-177205 GCF_000485595.1 Priapulus caudatus
TGTGAAAACATAACCTCCTGCCAACCCCTTTGCGGAGGTAATTAGCACAGCTTATGTTTGATAAGCTGCAAGCAAATACAAGATATATTCGCACAGCGACTCTATATTAGACTCTATATAGTTTGATCTAGGTCAAGTTTGCAGTCTGTACGTGGCATCTGCTCCTGGATACTAAGACAAGGCATCAATATCTCAGAGGTCAACATCGGCAATGTTACCAAGTACCACTATCCATTACCCATTGCATCGCGTAAATATCTACAAACCCCGAATGAAAGTGAGAGCGATGCCGGGCCAGACTGACGTGAACACGCCATGACAACATGACGATGGCAACCCAGCCCTCTGACTTCCCTTACCTCCTGCGGCGGGACTTCAAAGGACACAGTTCTCAGGTCAACCTTCCTGTACTCATCAATGCAGGGCAAAATGAAGAAAAGACCTAAAAACCATCGCAAATAATACACGCTGAGACGTGATTTCAAAGAGTGCATGCGACGCCTGACATGCTGGCAACCCTGTCTAACTCCCGCCACCTCCCGACAGACGCACGCGTGCAAACCAAGAAACCTCAGCCAACACTATCCACCACCTTACAGTTTTTATTTTTTGCGGGATCATTTCAGAGATATGACCCATCATGGTAACGGAATGGTACAGTCCCTGATGGCATGCATGCAGGGACGTTCGACATGCATGCGTGCAAGGACGTTCCGTCATGCGTGCAGGCAGAGCGCCCAAACGCCGGCCATATATTATCAAGAGTACATAATAGAGTATTATTATGTACTCTTGATATTATAATAGCGGAGGCAGATGTCTAGTGCAAGGGTTGCCCAGCGCCAGGTCACAATGCACTGATCTCTCTCGCACAAAATTTACCTCCTGGGGTGGAACGTCAAAAGATATAGTCCGGAGATCTACTTTCTTGTATTCATCAGTGCATGGAACAACGAAGAAAATACCTACAAACAATCGCAAACAAGCAAATTATGTTAGAATGCGTAACTTGGCAATATAACGCATGCATCTCGGTGAGGAGTAGCACAGCCAGGATAAGAATCAGTTATTTTCATAACAAAGTCTTCATAATTATCATGACTATTAAAATCTAAAAACTGGCGCATAACATAATTAATCATTATAATCTAACTAAAAATTCGCGAAAACTATAATAGTGATATCACGTAGGTGAACGTAAATAAATGGCAAGCCAACTCTCACGCAGAAACAGCGCATGACCGATATCAAATTTGAAAAGAGATCAAAACAATCCTGATTGCGATGCGTTCTACTGCTACTACTACTGCTACTGCTGCTGCTGCTACTACTGCTGCTACTGCTGCTGTTGTTGTTGTTGCTGCTGCTGCTGCTGCTGCTGCTGCTGCTGCTGCTGCTG
>NW_014577463.1:177215-191507 GCF_000485595.1 Priapulus caudatus
TTTTACAAACGATGAAGCGATGAAGCGGCGTAGGTGTGCGGCGGCCTTAACATCGGCTCATCGGCTCATCGGCTCATCGGCTCATCGGTTCAAAATCAAACATGTTTGATTTGGAACGATCACCCGATAAAAATAAAATCGTCTACAAATGAACGCGCACACCTACATCGCTTCATCGCTTCATCGCTTCATCGTTTGTAAAAATCGGCTGGTGTGCGGCGGCCTTTAGGACCAGGAAAATAAACCGTGGCTTGCGACTTTATGCGAGCAAATAAATCGTTAGAATGAATTGATCTGTTGCAAACGTATAGGTGTTTAGTGTGTGCGCGCGTGTGCCTGTGCGTGTGCGTTTGTGTAACATTTGTATGTTTTCAACATCAGAAATAGAAATATCGCCATAGAAAACCATTAGATCGCAGCTTGACATGCAAGCTTTGCTGGAATGGCAAATTTACCGAAAACTCATTTTGATGCCGAAACTCACATGCATTCACTGCTCTGTGTGTGAGCGCGTGTGTATGAGTATGTGTGAGTATGTGTGTGTGTGTGTATGTGTGCGTGTGTGCGCGTGCGTGTGCGTGTTCGTGCGTGCGTGTGTTCGTACGTGCGTGCGTGAGCTTGCATGTGTGTGCTCGTATACGATCGTATAACTCTTCTCTGATGATGAAAAACAGTCCGAAAACTACTGAGATTTCTCTTTCAATTCCGCGGAATAATCTATACGCGAATTGTACGCCAGCTATAGAAATCCCGAACTATAGACGGACCCTTCCGACTCAACCAGTCCTTCACGACGGTCCTGTGTCTCATGCTGTCTGAACGAGAGCACAAGCTACGACGTGTCGGGTCAGTCTATACCTAAAACTGCCAGAGTTAATTTATATTTCGCGTGAACATGAGATAAAAGTTAACACCGAACGAATGAGCGCAAAAGTGAACATTCGCACAGTGTGAAACAATCATGTTACCGAGACAATCATGTTACGTAGACAATCATGTTACCGAGACAATCATGTTCGCTGCGAAAAGAGCTAAATGCGTGTGGACACTATCAGAAGTAGATTAATAGGGAATTCTGATACTATGAATATTGTATGTTCAGCTACCGTACACAGACTCGTTACAAAGGCCAACACGTCTACTGTTCTATTATCACGAGCCATATATGAATGTATATTTGAACACTCTGGAGACACTGGCCATTATTTGCATAGTTACCATATAGGCTCGGCGCAGTGACAAACATTCACTATTTTGAAAATTACCGTAAAGGTTCTGCGAATGTGGTTAGAACCGATATCGACATTATTCTGTCAGCGTAATATATTCCTCAAAATTTCTATCGTACACAAGTCTTGCAGTACGCGTCAATGTAAAATCGTGACAATGTACTCGTAATATTATATCAAGAGCTAATAAAACCAGTTATATTAGGAATACTAGGTATTGTTAGGTCTTGATTATTTATATGTATAATACCTGTGATATTATATTCTTTTGACAATATATTTATGACAGTATATACATGTGACAATATATACCTGTGACAATATATACCTGTGACAATATATACCTGTGACAATATATACCTGTGACAATATATACCCGTGACAATATACTTGGTACAATATATACTCGTAACAATTTATTTATAACAATATATTTGTTACAATATATTTGCGACAATATATACTCGTGACAATATACTTGGGACAATATATACTCGTGACAATGTACCTGGGCCAATATATACTCGTGACAATATATTTATAACAATATATTTGTGACAATATAATATACTCGCGACAGTTACTTGTGTGATTGGCAGCTCAGTAGAGTACCTGTGATAATACCAGCTTCGTATATGTCGTGTATTTGCCACGCAACAATTCTCATTATCACAAACCTGACTTATAAATATATGCTGCACATTACACCCAATACCACTCTGTGAGACTTGTACAAATAACACACGCGGTCATCGTAAGCTTAAACTACACACGAGACGCAAAGCATGGAAAATGCGACTCGGCCATTTTGCAATCTTCTCGGCTTACAATCAACGGCAGTGAAGAACGCAAAGACTGCAATTCGCTTGCACGTCAAGACGTCGGGAGCTTCGTTCAACAACCGCGTGTTAAGATCCACTCGAATAACGTAGAAATATGAAGCCCACGCTTGCCAAGCTGAGCACACACGATTTCGCATTGATAATTTGCATGCGTTTCTAGCCGGCAGCAGATTTCTGTGTGCTTTAGCAGCACCGTTAATTATCCTTACATGTTCCATCGCCGTACAGGCAAATTCAGGCGAAAACCTCGATTAATGCGAGGCTGTACCCTTATTAAGAGGAAACGTATGCTTCCTCACGTATGTGATAATCAGATAAGGGGAACTGACATCATATAAATTATTCCTCACATTGTGTTACGCACTGTCTGGATGGATGAGTAATGCTAGACAGACAGACAACAGTGGTTACTGTCGTGCCGACGACGAATTAGTGGAAACGACAGGAAAAGAAACAGAGGAAAGGATGCGGGAGATGGAGAGGGAAAGAATACAAATGTATGAAAGGGAAGGATAGGGCAAAAAGAAGGGGAAGAGTAAAGGAAAAGAAGGAAGTGGAGCGAAGATGGCAGAGCAATATATAAGGGAAATGTGGAAGATAGAGAGAGATGGAGACAGACAGACAGACGGATGGACGGGCGGACGGACAAATATGATGATGTAGGAGAGCACAGTAAGCACCCACCCGCAGCATCCAATTCCCTCACTTGTCGCTGCAATAGAGAAAATATATTAATTCGCAAACACCTCTACAAAAATGGAATGAAGCCATACCTCGCTGCATGGCGGCGAGTAACCACAGATGTTGGCACTACAAAAAATTAATCATCGTGTACATACGATTCCGATTCTTTATTTCTGGCAATTGAAGCGTCCCCTCTTGACATATTTTAGCCAGGTATTTGTTGTTGTGCTTTGCTGTTCTGTATTTGTTGTTGTTGTCATCGACATCGTCGTCGTTATCATCGCTGACGTTGTCGTCGCTGTCGTCGTCGACGTCGTCGTCGTCGTCGTCGTCGTCGTCGTCGCCGTCGTCGTCGCCGTCGTCGTCGTCGTCGCCGTCGCCGTCGTCGTCGTCGTCGCCGTCGCCGTCGTCGTCGTCGTCGCCGTCGTCGTTGTTGTTTTGTTGTTGTTGTTGTTATTGTCGTTGTTGTTGTTGTTGTTGTTGTTGTTGTTGTTGTTGTTGTACGTTATTTTGCGGGGTTAGAGTTACGGTGCTTCCCTGAGCATTACGAGTGACAGATATCGCATAAAGCTGACCATTAAGAGGGTTATCGCACCACTCTTTCTACAAGTGGCATACAGAACTGATATTCCCAAGCTATTTACGGATATAAATCTCGGTGATATCAACGAGGATGTCGATCAAATATCAACCGTTACGTTGTTAACTAGAGAAATTGTAGCATACTAGATATTTTAGGCTATGTTTAGTAGAAGCGCGCAGTGAGACGATTTTATCAGCTTTTACCGGAAACAGAAAACAGAAAAACTACAACTTATAATCGATATGAGCTAATCAGTCGATGTATCGCCGAGCTAGACGCCTAGTTGAATCGTTCCTAATCAACCTCACTCAATCACTGGATTGCGTGCGGCAAAATCGGACTCGCAAAACTCTGCCATAATCGTGTTACTCTTGCTACAAAAGCTGCCTTAGGAATATTAATTAAAAAACCTCATCGTAATTAAGGCTCCACTGCATGCCTCCGGCACTACTAATATAATTAAGTCTTCCCCTTTCATACGATCACTTCACATTTAGAACTATTTTACTGCATGCATTCATTACAGGAATGCTAAGACTCACAGACGCCGTGAGTAGTACACGCAGAAGTACCCTAGCGCTGACATCATCGCTCATTGATTGCCAGGGATCGATCGATTGATACAGTGCTCTCGCTACTCACTGGATCACCAGAAATCGGGAATACCCACGAATCCCGCATAATTAGCGAGGATATAAACACTCGCGCTCAAGATGCGAGTAATTACGCATTTAGCACCCAACTAATTATCGATGACATGAATGAAGCTGCCCGTGCCACGAGAGGCGCCACCTGGTGGAGAAAAGAACGATTGACCACAACGCGAACGATAGCATATTTGATGACTGTATCTACATCAGAACACTCATACGCCACTGCGCTCATCAGCTGTGCTCAACGCACTGCTGTATCACGCATTTATAATGCCCTATAAAAACATAATCAACATCGTCATTTCAAAATCAAAGTGAAAAATCATTTCAAAATCATCATAATCATCAAAATCATTTCAAAATCATCAATATAATTTCAGAAAAATCAAAATAATAAAAATCATTCAAAATCATTTCAAAATAAAAATCATAATTTGTCATTATTCACCCCTGATCGTATCTATAGATTGACGTAAAGCCGTTCTGCTCAGAGGCTGGTGCCTGCAAGGAAGCCATGGTAGAGCCTAACCCAAATAACCTGTATAGTAACGGATTCTCTAGACTTCTGGTCTTCTCGAAGCATCACTCCGGGTGGCCACGAACGGAGATCCTCCGTCTATCCACACATGCAGCTGTGCTCTATTTTGCTGCGTCCACACCGTAACGACGTTTTCTTCACGTATATGATCCCGGCAGCTGAAACGCCTCTAACGTAACCTCGCATGCCTTGACCCGCTGGCGTGGTTGCTCCGGGTTAAGTAACTTAACCTCGTAGCGGCTGCTAATTCTTCATTGACAACGTTAAATACCCACTAAGTTGTGCCTCGTAACGATGTGTGTATCCTGCTCATTGGTTTACTAATGATAGGCCAGAGACGCGACCAGCCCGCTGTCGTGTTACGGCGAGCCTACGTGAACGCATGCTGCCGTCAAACCGCCCCGTCATACACATCATTACAGCTTCGTTAATGATTTCCCATCGAAACATGTAGAATCACTATACCGCCATCTTCGTCCGAGAGGGGGCGGGGGTATCCAACTCGATGTCATCTGCATTTATTCGGAGAATTATCGTACAATCTAGCATCGACGTTAGAAAAGACGAATGCATTTCAACACACGCACATACTGAAGCCCATTCGTGGAATCGTCGCTCCCGTCAAAAAGCTCCTGCGGTATCTATATTTAATAATATACGCAATAAGGTGCGTAATGCTTCTCCTTATCCTTCCCAGACGGTCACCAGCCTCACCCCTTCCTCATTCTCATTCTCCTTCGCTTCCTCCTCTTTCTCTTCCCCCTCCTCCTCCACCACCCCTTCTCCTCCTCCTCCTCCTCCTCCTTCTCCTTCTTCTCCCTTCCCCTCCTTCTCCTCCTCCACCTCCATCTCCACCGCCACCGCCCCTCCTCCTCCACCTCCTCCGCCTCTATACTCTCGGTACACATCGGGCAAAGGGATGAATTTTATACCAATAGGCCTACGGCTGTATATTTACTCCGCCGCCGCTATCGCAGACAAAATCATTACCGATCGTCGTACAGCGCGCGCTCGCATATAGCATGCAGGCGCGTATATATCCGAGATTGTCGCACGCGGCTTACCGGACGTGTACTCAAACACACTCGTACTGGTCCTGTCGTTGACTCTCGCCACCTCCTGCTCAGCCTCGTCACCGTACACTCGTCGCAGCTCTACCTTCTCGTCGGCCATAACGCTGAACAAGAACCAGCGCGCACTCCTCTACTTCGCTATGCACGGACCGCGGGCGGATTCGAGTGTGCAGCAGCTAGCTTTAAAGGCAGTCCTTTTAGCAGCTTGCAGATAGACACGTTTGAGCGCAGAAGAGAGAGAAAGGGGATAGAGAAGGGGGAGAGAGCCGAGGGGACCCGCGAGTGATAGATGGGAACTTAGACAACGGTGGTGAATTTAAAGACAAGGGGTTTCCGAATCGTCCTTGCCAAACATAACAATAATAACAGAACAATATGCACGTCGCATACTCTCGGGCTTACCATATAGACTAACAATAACTGTATAGTTAGATATTCTTAGTCTATGGTCATGTTATTTTTGGTAGCTGCAAGTGACCGGTAAACAGAAATGCGTCTTGTATTTGGAGCCGCCGTGAATCTACTTAATTGGTGCACCATGACGAATTTGCATATAAATGATGCAAATTTACAGATTCGCCCACCACCTAATAAAATGAGTACTGCTTGGAATTTATGCAAAACAAATTTATGGTTCGTATGCTTCCAAACTACGCGTTTGTATTTCTAATTCCCTCGAACACGACGCTTAGGTAAAGAAACTGGTGGCTTTCTTATGGACAGAAAAATTCTGCTTCCGAGAAGAATTTGAATTCAAGCACGATAGAAGTGATGATACAACTATAGAAAACTCAAAGCAACCCTTTACTAACGATTTTACATACATACACTCCAATATTGGAAGACTGGAAATGAAATAAACACAGCAAGAAAGAGTGCCGTCGATAGCCGCAATAACCACGTGGCGACTTGTAACGCAATTTGGCTTAAGATTTGTCACGATGTCTTAAAACGGTTATTGCAAGATTTTTGCTCATAAAAACGAAATGAAGCTGAATATAGTCTCACCTGACAGTGGAAATATCACTGATTACACCAACATTAAAAATACTAAGATTTTATGCAGTTATAGCATAGAAAAATGGATTTCACCACATCGTAACAGCAATAAATTGTATCGTATGCCGATAATGCCTAATGGCAGAATTGGTAAACTTGTATTTGTGTCGGTGATGAATTGAAAACAAGTGCATTCCTGTACTATGTCTATGGCAGATAAGCGGTGGCGCCACAAGCTAATCCATACTTTCTGTTAGTTTAAGATGACAGAAAACAAGTTTGCAAAAACGATTAGTTCGAAACTGGCAGTTTTCGGTGAATACGAATGTTCTAAGACATTTTATTGTTACTCTAGACAATTGATGTTACTCAAGCAATAACGGTAGGTGTCATGAAAGTGGTGAAAACACTGTAAAACTTTCGCAATGGTTACTTTAAGAGGATACGCAACAGTAGCCTTCCGCTAATTGTTCACCAATGTTGTGCTCTTTCGTCTCTAGAAATAGCATTCATTTGATTTTTTTTTCGGTAATATTTTGCAATAGAGTGCACTAATTTGCATTATCCAAGGTAGATGCCTCTTGGACGTCTAGAAAGCACGAGAAATGAGATTGGTCTTGTAATGTAATTGTGCGATTCCGTCAAGCGGCGTAGCCATGGTGTCCGGTCCGCCGTTTTCGTGTTCGAAACGGGATCCGACTACATGCTAGAAATACTCGAAAACAATCTGCAAAAGTTTGGAGTGAAGATTGGACTTTGAATCTGTGGTCATTCAGCATGAATAACGTGATGTCGCGTATGCGCCGAAACTATCTATGTATTTTTAACCAATTTCTGTTCGATACTTATTTAGGCCTTATGGACGCCATCTACTGTTGCACAACGCCGTAATCCGCATAAAAAAATCAGGAGTCGGTTTCCATGGCAACATTAGTCAAAGCAACAGGAGCGTGCAACAGGAAACGAACGCCCTCTATATTGGCTAAACTGGAATTATCTGACACCACGAACGGCGGCGTATTTCTTACGCTAAATCACTTCTTACTGGTCCGTTAATAGACGCAGGAGCAATATCTCCCAACTTTAATTCTCATCTGCGTGAAATACGGCTGCAGGCACGTACGTGCCAATTGCTTCGGAACCGACATTGCGTTGTTTTATGAGCGACCAGCTGAGCTAATACGCTCTGCTAAAAGTCGATTACCGTCAGTCACTATACCGCACGCAGGCGAGAGAGGGCAATTGAATACATACATCACGAGCAAATAAGATATATCGCATACTGATCGACACAATATAACTGGTGCGATGATACATCGCCACTGCCTGCTGAATAATGTGCTATTAGGCCATTAATACACAACGTGCCCCCCTTCCGCACCCTTAACATACAGACAGTTTGCAGACGCATTATTTACATAGGTTTGTTAATATTAGCACACATGTACGCGCGGGATGCACATCATTGCAATCAGTGCAACAGAAAGACGCCGATTGTTCAACTGAAACAGAAATCTATCGCAAACGGAAATTCGAGTCGGTATGTCAGCCGCGGAACGACGCGGACAAGATACTTGTAGTGAGGAACGGGAAGATTTATTTCTGCTACCGCCAGGTTCTCCCGCGTAACTCATGTTTGTCTTTCTTTACATACTTTTATTTATATACTTTATTTTTTTTCTGCTTTGTACATACAGCCATAGAGTCAGTTGTGCGTTTACTACTTGGATTTATGATCCGCCGGATATTAACCCGTCATCAAAAAGAAACTGTAACTCTAATTTCCTACCTTACTTTTTCTTCGAGGAAGAAAGGTGAGAAAGAGAGAGAGAGGGGGTGTGAATGAGTGAGAGAGAAAGAGATAGAAAGGGGGAGAAAACGAGAGCGAGAGAAAAAGAGCGAGCGAGAGAGAAAGAGCAAGAGTGAGAAAGAGAGAGGGGAGGGTGAGAGTGAGTGAGAGAAAAAGAAAGAGAAAGAGAGAGAGCGAAAGAGAGAGAGAGAGAGAGAGAGAGAGAGACCCAGAAGAGAAGAGAGAGAGAGAAGAGATCAGACGGAGAGAGAGAGAAGCGCGAGAGAAGAGAGAGATGAGGAAGAGAGAGGAGAGAGAGAGAAGAGAGAAGAAGGGAGAGAGAGAGACGAGAAGAGGGAGAGAGAGAAGAGAGAGAGGAGAGAGAGAGCGAGAGAGAGAGAAGGACGGACATGGCAACACAATGTACAGAGAACAGGAGGTTAAATGGATTCGCTAGTGACAGCCACTAATCGTTATATACACTGTTAGTAAAGAGAACATTGCGTTTGGAACACGCACCACTAACGCCATATTGTGAGATGCGCTGCAACCTGTCTTAAATACAAAAGATCATTGCTGTAAGCAAGTTTAAAATCGTAGATGGACTGAAGGATAGGTAACTTATGTGAGAGGATGTACCTGACTAGGTTAGGGTAGGAATTAGGACTAGGATTGAGGTTAGGGTTAGGGCAGGGATTAAAGCACGAATAATTTCGCATCCAAGTCGCCATCCTACGATTTAAAAACTCGCGGTTGTGGTAAGGCGAAGGTCTAATACACCGAATGCTAGCCCGTGACGCTTCATATTCGAAGATAGAACTACTTTCTTCTTGGTACACGATGAAGAGACAGAGATCAGTCTAGAGCGTGGAGAGCGCTATTAAAAACGAAAAGGCAACACAGCCTACTAGGCAGTCTGAAGACCCGGCTTCCGTTTCATATCGACAGACGGATTACAGCTAAAGTTGAAGTAGCACACTAGTAACGCTTAAGTCTGATAGATGGATCCATGTATTCTGACGCTTCCCGTAACGAACATGTCGCATGCTTTAATCTGCTCGTTTCCTATAAGGCTCCTGACTGTGCAACTAGCAGTAACGGCTAAGGATGACTCCGAGTAGTTGGAATGACGGTTTGTAAGACGTCCTTCTCCAGGGAGGCAATGTTAGCAAGGAGGTAGAAAAATCGAAATGGTTCCCACAGCGTGTGGCCATTCACTTGCCTAAAGATCTCGAAGGGTTTGGCGAGAAGACGTGGCTACAGTGAATACTTGAATACTATGCTGATATTATGTACACGCTATGGCAACCTCTGTTTGACGATACCCCGAGTACAATGACACATGTAGGAGACACGCGGCGTGTGGTGTTGCGCGTGCGTGTCGTGCGTGTCGTGCGTGTGTGCCGCGTGCGGTACGGCGTGTGCGTTGCGTGTGTGTGTGTGTATGTGTTGTGTGCTGTGCGTGTGTGTGGTCGTGTGTGTTGTGTTTGTGTGTATGTGTGTGTGTGTGAGTGTGTGTGTGGGGGGCGCGGGTAATGTGTTGGCGTGTGCGTGTGGGTGCGTGCGTGTATGGTATTGGGGGTGTAGGTACGTTGTTGTGGTGGTCGTGCTGCGTGCGTGGCGTGCGTGTGTGTTATCGGCCGTTGCGTCCTGCGTGCTGCGTGGCGGGCCGTGTGTGATGGGGGGGGGGGCGTTGTGCGTGTGTGTGTGCGTGTTGTGTGTGGTGTGCTTGTGGTTGTGTGTGTGTATCATGGGTGATGGTGTGATGTTGCGTGCGTGGTGGTGTGCAATGTGTGTGTGTGCGTGCCGGGGCGTTGCGGCGTTGTGTGATGTGTGTATTGTGTATGTGTGGTGTGAGTGTGTGATGTGTGTTGTGTTTTGTGTGTGTGTGTGTGTGTGTGTGTGTGTGCATGTGTATAGTGCGTGCATAGTTGGTGTGCGCCGTGCGTGCGGTGCGTGCGTGCACCGCGGTGTGTGTGTGTTGTGTGTGATGTGTGTGTTTTTGTTTTGGGGGGGGGTTGGGGTGGTTGGGTTTGTGTGTGTATATACTATTATGTGCGCGCGTGTGTGCTGTGCCGCGAGTGTGTGTGTGTGTGCGTGTGGGTGTCCGCGTGTGTGTGTCGCGCGCGTGTGTGTGGTGGTCGGTGTGTGGTGCGCGCGTGTGTGGTGTGGCACGCGCATGTGTGTGTGTGTGTGTGCGCGCGCGCCGTTCGTGTGTGTGTGTGTACGGTGCGCGAAAAACATGGCTGCCACGCCTCGCCGACGGAGATCGCCGCAACGAGCAAATTGTCACCGCAAATAAGATTGTGAACATTCAACACGCGGGAGAATTGCGGCAATTCTCGGCGCGCCGTTGATATGGAAATGCGCCTCTTCGTATAATCGCGTCATACATAAGGGATTCTATCTGCCTGTATAACCACCTGCTTATCATCTCAAAGCGTCACCGCCTGCCCGACCCTCGGCAACTGATATCTGTTCTCGTCATATTATGTATTAAGTAACTATATGGATCTATTACCTCGCCGCCAAGGGTTGTTATTGTTTCAATCGCGTGGTGTTTGGTTTGTTCGTTGTGTGTTTGTTTGGTTATGTTGGTTTGTGGGTTTGTGGTTTTGTGGGTTTGCTAACTTGAAAAAGTTAGAATGTCTCGATTGCCGTAAATATTTCAGGAATACATCAAAAATGGGCGTAACTTAGAATTGATGGGATGGTGTGATCCGGAATTAAGTCTATAATTATATTTTCAGGATAGTGTCAGAATGGGGTAACGCTAGAATTGATGTACATTTTTGTGTGATGCCGGATCCCAATTAATTAATTAATTAATTATGATTAGATTAAGTTCAAGGATAGGTCAGAATGCGGGTCTTCAGATGATTACAGTTTTAGTCGATGATACCGGACTCCAGATTAATTATTTTAATTATTTAATTAACTTAAATATTTGTAGCAGGAGAGAAGTGAGCTGCCTTGGCGGAGGTCTGTGCTCTCACGAGTGCTCTATTTTTTTGTTAATTGTATTATTGATATTGATTAGGAAAGTGAATATAATAGGTTATTCCATTATCTATTAATCTATTATTATTCACTCCTCATATTATTATTACTAGTATTGTCATTATTACTATTACTTATTTTTTTATTTCAGTATCACCATCCTTATATGTTATTATCCCAACACGACTATAAATTTCAGGGCTGCGAATAATTATTGTACGTGTTTTCGGTTGACGTATGTTTAGGTAAATGCTGGCAAGATACTTATTTCTGAGCGGACTGCATCATCGAACGAAGGCTGCACAATCATGTAAAAACGGAGTCGGACAAATAATGAGCTATTCATGGAAGAAATGGCTCGCAAATTGCGTGCATTTTTTTTATTTCCTGTATTCTTTAGCTCCCATCTGACATAGTCAGATGGCAGCCTTGTAGAGATCGCTTGATCGTCCGTCGTGCGTCCGTCCGGCCGTCATCGCCGTCCGTCCGTCGAGCGTCCGTCCGGCGTCCGTCAACATTGGGCACAAATCTTTAAGCGCATCGACGTACGGTCAACCGATAATTCGGGACGTGCGGGGGTAATTTCGAAAACGTAGTTGGGATGTCGAAGCTGGGGGATCAAAAGTCAAAGGTCAAGAGGTGTAAAAAGAAGGGGGGAACATCAACTATCCTTACTTAAGGTAAGAGGAAATCAGAATTGGCGGCACAAATCTAAGAACGGCTCGACCTATACGGCCGTGATAGTCGCGGATAGCATCATGGTAGGGAAAAGGCCATATGTCCAGAATTGGAGGTCGACCAGGTCAAAAGGTCAATGGGCACTAGGGCAGGATTTTAGACATTCTCTGAGGCACATGGTCTGACGGAGCATTGAAAACTTTTTTGTTTCAGGGCGGTGACGCATAGCATTTTTATGTGGCGCAATTATTGAAAGGACCATGAAATGCTACTTTTCTGCTGACATTTCGCAAGAGTAAGTGTCCAGATAACCTTTTGACCTCAAGAGGAGGGTTAAAACATGGATTTGTGACTGTCTAGTTAACGAAGTAATATGACTGCCGGGTTGCAGTAGAACCTCTATACATGCCTGATGTATGAGGCTAAACCATATGTCCAGTGAAATTCAAAAGCGAAATTTGGTTACAGAAGGTTTATGGCTCCTTAAATCGTATAAATTTATGATGGGATTCTGTAGTGTCACGTATGTTACTGTAAACGTATGCCACTGCCATGCTGACTGGACCAGTGCATGTGTTCGTGACTGTGGAGTTTTGCCTAATTGGGTTAGCAGGTGCAAGCTCTCCTACTTGCGGAGCAGCCTGTAGGCCTTGCGGTAGGTAACGTGGATGATGCTACCTATTCTGTCTTGGCAGATAGTTGTTGCACTACGTATGATGGGAGCTTCCATCTTTAATCTGAAGACACTTAAACGACGCGCCATCTCGTGGCAACTTTCATAACGATCCCAACGAAACTTCTTTTGAGAAGGTTCCTGATACCATCCCTGTGCATTCCACTGTTTCGGCGTGTATGTGAACACATTTGGGACTAACAGGGTTTACTAGAATCCCACCACTCCACCACAGAGTCACCGCAGTAGAGGTTAGATGAGCGCTGTCGCTCTGCGGCACTTGTTATTTCTATGTCTCGTGGCAATGTAGCGCGCATGCGCTGTTGTAACCTTTGCAGCTTCGTAACCGGCATGCGTGTGTTCGTGCACCATGCACATCGGTCGCTGGCGTGACCCTGCCCCTTTGAGCGCCTGGAATCGGCCGAACAAAATATCTTGGCTGTCAACGGCGATCAGCGACGCGAGCGCCATCCCATGTACAAAAGCACGGGGTGGATTGTGGCGGGATGCTGCGACCAAAGTGAACTTTTTATATCGGATTTTATACGTGTGTATATATACGATTTATTTTATAATTATATATGTTCTTATATGGTTTGCATATAATGCGTAATAATAATCGTAAAAAAACTGTTAATACTTACATTTTTTTATGGAAGGTTGCTGGCGGTGTTATGAATTCATACGCATTCATGCCAAAGTTACTGGCGAATTGATTCGATCGCATCAAAGGTAAGCACGCCAGAGATTTCAGAGTGATTGATAGAATGCGTGTGCAGAATTGTCAATTTGCGTTGCGTCAGGAAATGCCATGACGGCGTCAAGCCTTGGCATGTAATCCGCAACGGTAGAACTGCTGGAAATGTTACCGGCTTTTAACTGTATAGGAGAAACTCTTTGTTGAACGAACAGAGAAAATGCCGCGGGTTTCATGAGGGGTATGGCGTATGGAGTATGGAGTATGGAGTATGGAGTATGGAGTATGGAGTATGGAGTATGGAGTATGGAGTATGGAGTATGGAGTATGGAGTATGGAGTATGGAGTATGGAGTATAGAGTATGAAGTATGGAGTATGAAGCATGGAGTATGGAGTATGGAGTATGGAGTATAAAGTATGGAGCATGGAGTATGGAGTATGGAGTATGGAGTATGGAGTATGGAGTATGGAGTATGGAGTATGGAGTATAGAGCATGGAGCATGGAGTATGGAGTATGGAGTATGGAGTATGGAGTATGGAGTATGGAGTATGGAGTATGGAGCATGGAGGGAGTCTCGCAAACAGACATCGTCTATATATATATATAGGCTGTCACGAGCGGCGATTTCTACCCAGTAAGAGATATAATATATATAATGTAATATATGGAGGGAGTCTCGCAAACAGACATCGTCTATATATATAGGCTGTCACGAGCGGCAATTTCTACCCAGTAAGTTATATAATATATATAATGTAATATATATTGCAATGTATATTATATAATATTGCAATGTAAGAATATCGATGAGTGAACTTTCTTGTCTCGTCGGCGTTCCGGCCCCGTCAGTA
>NW_014577463.1:191532-202239 GCF_000485595.1 Priapulus caudatus
ATCTCATTGCACACTACATAAACCACTAATAGCCAAACGTGTAGAAATCAAACGCGGTCTGTCACCTTTCATCAGATCGGCCTTCGCCGCGCTGCAGATTGACACGCACAACCACGGTGTTCGCCGAGAAGCGAGGCGCTCTTTTTGGAAGATCCGACACATGGACGTACACGGCACAGATTCGTAGGTAAAATATTGGCTATAATATGATTTAGCATGCAAATTGCGGAACCCTGCTATAGTAAGTTCTAATAGAGAGCTACTGTTACTGTTGCTCATAGTCATAGAGTCTATGTCCCCCAAGGTAATCTGCCAGAACGTACCCTGGTAAAATAAATTTCTAGCCTGATTATGGTTAGGGTCTATCGACGTCTGGAATTCGTGCCCCGAGCATGCGACACTCTGTTTTCGTGAATCGCGCTATTTTGTCCGACGCAGATGTTGCGGCCAAATGGAGCGCTGTTCAAGTTGCACTGCCGCAGCGCGAGCCGGGCATGTTAGTGCCCTGAGTAGGTGCGTAGGTTAAAGCGTCCGAGCAAGCGCACATTGTGAAGGGGAGTGAGTGAAAATGGATGCTCTTCGACGGGAGTCTCCCGCCCTCAGACCCATTAGTCAGAAAGATATCTCTTAGAATCATGAGAACGCCGTCCTGTACACGTAAACTGGCTAGTTACGCTTTAGATTTTTGAACTTATTTTAATGCCCTTGCCTAGCGGCGTGTGCGGGAGCGTCGCCCTAGCGTTGCATTCTACGGTCAGCCCCTAAACGGCTGTGTGACACGCCCACTCTGCTAACAACAGCGGTCATACATCAGAGCATGTGGCGTTGTGGTAAGTGTGGTTATACAGCCCGATAGACTAGTTAGAAGGTAATAAGGCTCAGGCGTATCACTCACGTAATAGTACGCAAACGCGAGCGTATAGATAATAGAACCGAGTCGCGTTCTTACAACATACGTTCAGTGTTAGGGTTAGGAGGCCTGGGGTTAAGGATAGGGTTACGGGTTGAGAGCACGCTGAGGTAAAGCCGCTCCAAGCCCCACGACGCTACCGACTGAGCATTATTATTAGCACTTTTTTGCTAAATACAAACAATGAACCAGCGCAATGGCGCAAACAACTGCTCGGCGATCGAATTGAGTGCGTGCATGGATAAAACAGCCGTGTGGTCCGATGCCTCGGAACGAGATATCCGCTGACGTCCTTCAGGGTTAGGGTAGGGAGTAAGGCGTAAAGGCGACTCCAATGAGGACGCCGTCTCAATTCGGCGCTAGCCCTCAGTCACGGCGCGAGTGATAGGCGGTCCGCGCCATAATTCAGGTTTAGCTCAGTACTTCTAGTACCGAAAGGGTAGCCGTCTTCGCGGTTTAGCCCTCTAGTAACTATAGCCGTGCCGCGTTACACCATTCAACTGCCGCGTCGGCTCCATACAACGAGCCCATTGAGTGGATGCGCGGCGACCTGAACGAATAGCACTTGGAAGCAACCCTGGTAAAAATACAGTCTGCAATTGTTAAATGACACAGGACATGTGGGACTTGTGTTGCGTGCACACTGCGGATGGCGGTGGGTAGGCGGTGTGGATCAAGCAGCCGGCCCGTGGGCCCTGCTGAGAATTTATAACCCGCTCCTATAAAAACGTCCTGTGGTAGGGCAATTAATGTGCGTTTGCTTATCAAGCGCTGAAACGGATAATGCCAGTTGGAATATTGTGCATATATGAGTACTGTATCTACGTACGATCTAGCCGCCACTCGTGTCTACTAAAATTTTAACGGCGACACTGCTACAGCTATCATTGCACACGCAAAAGCATGGCGCGTGATGAGCAACCATATGCGGTACTGTTCTTGCTAAACGAACATTCTCGATTTTGCCAGAATTTCACAACGGCCCATTTCTCAGCGGCGCCTGCACGCAGCGCCAGTCACAGCGAGGAACATATGCTATTGTCCGCACGGTGGGAGGTGGTGCGGCAGCGAAGCTTGTTGGTTTGCTGGAACAAAAACACTTGTTTGTTGTGGAAGTAACAAATTTTAAAAGCGAACAAAAAACAAGACTTGCGTAATATTAGGTTTTCGTGTATGAAAGATGAAGCAAATAACCTATTATATCAATTTGGTTAACTTGAACAACGAACAATGTTTTTTCCACAAACCAACACATACCCGCCAAGCCACCGCCTACCGTGCGGAAATACATAGTTCCCCGCTGACTGCAGCGCTGGTAGTGACCTGTCCACCGATCCAGTGATTATAACCAACTGCGACCCGTCATCGAACCGCCGCGGGTGTGATCACCAGAACGACTTTCCGAACTACAAGCGCGCTTCGGAGTTGTATCAAGAAATCCGCGACTAAGGCTCGCGATTTTTTGTTTCTAAACTTGAACACAAGCATAACTTGGAAAAGTGATGGAAAGGAATCAGAGATATCAATTGCTAACTATACAGAGTTATCTTTATTAACATACATTGTATTATCCACAAACCAACCAATAGAATACAGTGCAAAAACAAACAGTAAACGAGGGCCTAAACAAGTACATACATCGCCAGCAAATACACTGTAAACGCCGTGACGACGAGCGCGCACCGCAATTCCAACTAGGGACCTTCAGCAACTACAGCGAGGAGGTATTCAACATCTCGCCCCCCCGAAGTCACGCACAGGCACCGAGTAACCGATGTAACGCGATCATCAAAGGTTACCTTGGCTCGCAACCGATGATTCGACTTTACGAAATTACAAACCCGCGATTGACAACACTACTGGTATGACTATTGTGCACTATACGAATTTGCCGGTTAGGATTAGGGAGTAGAAAAAAGCGATTAGGTGTACTTCCTTAGACCTCGTGTATGGAGTTAACAGCGAGGCCTAGGTCCGGCGATATTAGGATAAGATAGTTACCGCAGGGTACATTCCAAAACCGTATACCGGAACCGTACTCGACGGTACGAATTCCCCGGCGAGTACCCTGGGCGCGTAAGCATAGGACCCTCTCAGGCGTTACTCGTTGACCGCGGTGTAGTGTCTACTACTTAACTAAGCGCAAATACATATACCGATCCGCTGTCATAGGGTCTAACTGTCCTCCCCCGCAGGAGTACTCAGAGCCCCGGAAAAACGTAAGCGCGCAAGTGGCTTTGCAAGTTACTCCATTCGAGTATGGCTCCTTCTCCACCCTCACCCGGAATTATGGGGTTAGCGGAGTATGGGCCGCTAGGACGTACAGGTGACTCAACCTGTGTCCTCACCCCAGACTCGCCTCTACGCCCTCTCCGGAGTAGGCGAGGCTACGGTTCCGGCATACTGAATAGTCACAGCATCACCGTTGCTAACACCCCTATCGCTAGGCGCCTACCGTTCGACGAGGTACCACAAACGGACCCGGTTCATCAACCCGTACCACACCTCAGGGTACGCTTCCGGCAACGCTAAACATCCGTGTTCACCCTCCACCGGCCACCTACACGGGGACAATGAGACACTCTCTAGCAATACTGTCATAGACTCCGAGATACTGAACGTTATACCTATACGGCTATAGTACATAAACATGTATTTTTAAATAACAAACTTGTTATTGGCTTTAATAACTGGTGTCCTGTATTGAATACTATTACTAATGCTTATGTGTGCGCTTGTTCAACAGCAAATTGAGCAAAGAAATCTTCGAAATAAACCATGTGCCTAACGAATTCAAGGCCGCGTATTGCCCGGTCGAACTAACCAACCAGGAATTCGCCCTCTCCTCATATTGCTGAAGCTTGGACCCCAGTCCGCTCAACCGGATCTTCAAGGTGACCCATGGTCAGCCCCTACAAGCGAGGCCGACTGCAGTTACTTCAAGAGAAGGCGGGTATCTTGGGTGGGTAATCGAATGCAATACTCTGAAAGAATATTCTCCGACATCCCTCTTCGCATGATTAGCAAGGATGTCAAAACCAACAATTCTAGGGGTTGCTTTTACAATTTCATAGTGACAGAACATGCTCGCGCGTTGTGCAGAGTCGCATGTGTCACAGACAGACCCTCTTTTCTGCCGACCATCCACCATCAAATAGTCATCACCGAAGACGGCTACAGACCGTCTTCTCTGCCCTGCATATCCCATCACAACGTCTAAGCTATTAACAGGATACTACACGGATTCTGACAAGAAACTGGTTAGGGTTCCGCCCCCTCCCCCCACAACACCACCATCACTGTGCTGATTACTACATCCTTTGGCACACCATTCCCAACAACTTAACTGGATTGTTATGCACAAAACTCGCATTTGCTGTGAAACATGCTTCACTATAGAAGCTAGTCGCAAAGTCTCTGTTGTACTGATCTCAATCGTAGCGCCTTGGCCGCAGCACTCACGCAAACAATGATAACCCAGTATCACGTGAAGCACATGCCGCACGCCCCCTCTCTACGGGTTATTACATGTACTCCGACACACTTGTACATCAAACCTCCGCCCTCCAACCCCGAAAAAACTAAGTAAGATCCCCCATGTAATAATACTGCTGGAATATAGTAACTAAATCTGTGATTGGATTTCCATTTTATAGCATGCATCTGACCATAGTCAGATGCAGCTTGAGAATCGCATGAGAGCGTGCGTCTCGGCCACCGTTCGCCGTCCGTCGTCAGCCCGTGTGCAGAGCGCTCCAGATCATCCTGTTCGGGCACAACACTCTTAACCGGCGGGGCGCTCAACATCACGCGGCTACGTGTACACCCCTTCTGCACCCCATACGGTCAGAATATTGGGACGTGGGGGGGGGTATGCCCGAAAGACGAGTTGCGCGAATAATGCCGTTGCTAGCGAAGACCCTCTGGCGGGCCTCAAACGTCCCCAACCACCGGCTCACAGAGCGAAAGGCTGTACAACAGAAGAAGGGGGAACATTCTATCCTGCGCACCACACGTTCACCCCTCCTCCACAGCCCGTGCAGCACGTCTACACCCCTCCCCACACAAACACGTTGTCACCCTCCTCCACACCTCACGTATACAATGGGCTTCCCACACACAGGCGCACGTGTTATCACCCCATCCCCCACAACACACGTTTACCACCACCTCCCCCCACACGGGCCGTTGCACCGCCCCTCCCCCACCCGGCGCGCAACGTTCCTGCAGCCGTAGCCCCGCCGCAACGCACAGCGTGTCACACCGTGCCACCTACCCAACAATCCACATACTCGCGCGCACATCGTAATTTGCGCAACGCGACACCTCCTATACTACCCCGCTCAAGCGCGCCACGGCTCCGCCACCCCGGCGCACACACACACAGTCCTCATTTACCCGCTGCAAGACCCCGAACTGTGGCATCCCTACAAATAATCCGAAAGCCCTCATATTGCTCTGGACCGTGAAAAAGAACTTGATAGTTATCCCGCGCGTCAGGCGCACGAATTCCAATTAATTACCGTGGGGCATACGCTCATCGGTGGTGTGATTCCGCCAGCCGAGCACTGTCGGGTGACGCGCGCGCGGAAATTCTCGTACACCCTTCGCCCGAGCAAATGGGCCCGTCGCCAAGATCAAAGGTTGGCGTGAGAAGCATTCCGAGTGGCGACAAAACGCCATGCGCGCCATCGTGTATGCTGCTCGCTCGCTTGCCCTCTGCTTGTTCGCTGGCTGCGTTTTTTGTTGCTCGTTGCCTGCTGCTGCTCGCCTGCTGCGTGCCTCGCTCTAGCTGCTGCTGATGTATACTACTACTACTACTACTGCTGCTTGCTGCTCGCTGCTCCGCTGCTTGCTGCGCTGCTGCTGCTCGCTCCTGCTGGCTGCTGCGCTCTGCTGCTCTACTGGCTGCTGCTGTTACTTAATATCCTACTGCTGCTGCTACTGCTGGTGGTGGTGGTGCTGCTGCTGCTGTTCCTGTTTGGAATCGTTTGCATGGAAGTGATGTGACAAGTTCGGCTGGTTGCGTGCGTATACGTGCGCCCGACTCCGCCACTGACAGTACCTGTAGAACTGGTCGCGTTATCAGTGCGGTGTGCTTGCCCCCCACACCCCATACCCGACACCCGCCTCTGCCATCGCTCACGCCCGAGGGAAGTACGCGCATCAACTTTGGTCACTGATTATCCCGTTCTGTAGAAAACACAAGGGGTTCTGAACGTTTGACTTGAGATATCCGCGCGAGTGTTTTCTAACAGATTGGTAAGGGAGATCGCGTGGTCGCGTGTGTAAGAGAGAGAGAGAGAGAGAGAGAGAGAGAGAGAGAGAGAGAGAGAGAGAGAGAGAGAGAGAGAGAGAGAGAGAGAGAGAGAGAAGGACGTTGTAACTATGGCAACAAATGTTACAGAGACAAGGTTAAATGGATGCTAGTGGACAGCACTAATTGTTATATACTAACTGTTAGTATATAGAAATCATTGCTGGACACGCACACACGCCATATTGTAGATGGCGCCACCGTCTAAAACAAAAATCAGTGCCGTAAGCAAGTTTTTAAATCGTAGGATGGCGACTGAAGGATAGGAGGGTAACTTATGGTGACGTAGGATGGTGACTGATTAGGGTTAGGGTTAGGATTAGGATTAGGATTAGGGTTAGGGTTAGGGGCAGGGTATTAAAGCACGAATAATTTCGCAATCTTTAGTCGCCATCCTACGATTTAAAAACTCGCGTGCCGTAAGCGTAAGGTCTATACAGAATGCTACCGTGACGCTTCATTTCGAAGATAGAACTACTTTCTTTCTGTACACGATGAAGAGACAGAGAATCCAGTCTAAGCGTGAGAGCGCTATTTTAACGAAAAGGCAAACACAGCCTATAGGCAGTCGTAATACCCTGGCTTCCGTTTTCATAGACAACGGGATTTACAGCTAAAGGTTGAAGTAGGCACACTGCTACGTTAAGCTGATAATGGATCCATTTATTCTGACCTTCTAACGAACATTCGCAGCTTTTATCGACTCGTTTCCTATAGGCTCCTGACGTGTCTAACTAGCAGTACGGCTAAGGAAATCCGAGGTAGTTGGAATGGACGGTTTGTACGTCTCTCCAGGGAGCAATGTAGCAAGGAGGTAGAAAAATCGAAATGGTTTTCCCACATGCGTGTGGCCATTACTTTGCCTAAGATCTCGAAGGGTTTGGGAAGAATACGGGGCTACAGTGAATACTTGAATACTATGTTGATATTTATGTATACGGCTATGCAACCTCTGTTACAATACCCGAGTACAATGACACCATGTAGAGACACCGCGCGTGTGTGTGCGCGTGCGTGCGTGCGTGTGTGCGTGTGTGCGCGTGCGTGCGTGCGTGTGCGTGCGTGTGTGTGTGTGTGTGTGTGCGTGTGTGTGTGTGTGTGTGTGTGTGTGTGTGTGTGTGTGTGTGTGTGTGTGTGTGTGTGTGGTGGGTGGCGAGGTAAGGAGGAGGGGAGGAGGGGAGAGAAGACGAGAGGGTGGTGGGCGTAGGGGGAGGTGGGAGGTGGAGGAGGAGCGCAGGAGGAGGTGGGACGGGAGGGTACGGCAGGCAGGGGTAGGGGAGGAGGGAGGAGGAGGAGGGAGGGTAGGACTGTGTTTGAGGAGGTGAGGAGGACGATGGAGGGCGCGCGTGGTGGCGGTAGGAAGTGGTGGTAGGAGCGACGGCAGGAGAGGAATGAAGCAAAAGAAGGAGGAGGAGGGATGATGAGCAGGAGGAGAGGTGGTCGTGGCGGATGGTGATTTGGTGGAGTGTAGTGTGGCGAGGGCGGCGGTGGCGGGCCGGTTGGGAGCATCGGAGGTGGAGAGGAGAAGTGATGGGGGAAGGGAGAAGAAGGAGGAAGGAGGAGGAGGAGGAGGAGGGAGAACCCGCGGGGTGGGCGTGGAGAGAGGAGGGGGAAGAGAAAGAGGAGGAAGCGAAGTGAGAATGAGAATGAGGAAGGTGAGCGCTGCGTGACCGTCTGTCTGCGGTCAAAGGGATAAGCGAGAGCATACGCCACCTTTATTGCGTTACTATTATGTAAATATAGAACCGCAGTGAGCTTTTTTGCCGCGAGCGACGATTCAGCTCCTCCACGAATGGGCTTCAGTATGTGCGTGGTGTTGAAATGATTCGTGCTTTTCTAACCGTCGATTGCTTTAGATTGCTACGGATAATTCTGCTGAATAAATGCCAGTGGGATGCACAGTCGAGTTTGGCATACCCCAGCCGCCCCTCTCCCGGTACGTCGAAGTGATGGGCGGTCCTATAGTGATGTCTATCATGGTTTCGTGCGGAAATTCATTAACGATAGGCTGTTAATAAGAGTCGCCAGGCGGTTCCGGGCCCCCGCATGTGTCATGACGGGCGCGTTTGACCGGGCAGGCATTCGCGTTCAGGTAGCGCTCGCCGTAACACGACAGCCGGGGCTGGTCGCGTTACTCTGGGCCTATCACTTAGGATAAACCAATGAGCGCAGGGGATACACACATCGTTCACGAGGCGCACATACTTAGATGGCGTATTAACGTTTGGTTCAATGCAAGAATTAGCTGAGCCGCTGGCCCGCTACAGGGTTAAAGTCTACTTGAACCCGGAGGTGCGTTGGACCATGTCCGAGCAACCACTCCCAGCGTGGGCTTGTCGACGAGCGCTCCTATGCTGTCGATGCGGGGTTAGCCTGTTCAGAGGTCTTGGCCGGCGTCTTTCGTAGTGTCCTCTTATCCTGTCGCGAAGGCATAGTACGTGGTCGGAGATAAATCGCCGGGGCGCTCCTTCCCGCCGGTGACGCGCGCCGTCCCGGCGTCTCTGTCCTCTTCTGCTGTCCGATACTGCGCGCCCGATGCAAAATTACTAGCCAGCACGGAGCTGCCATGCTCGTGTGATAGACGTAGGGATCTCCGGTTCGTGACGCCCACCCGGCACCAGTGGTGTTCGGCACGACCAGTCATAAGACATAACTTGCCGGGTAAGAAGGGCGAGCGGTGACGGCACGGTACGCACGCAGCGCACGTAGGCGCACGCACGGTACGCACGCACGCGATCGCACGCACGGCCCCGGCGCCCTACGCGACGCGGACGGCGACTTCAGCGTAGCGCGACGCACGAGCGAGCGCGGATGCACGCACGTACTTCAGCGACGGTATGCACGATCGCGGCGGACGCGCGCACCGACAGCACGCACAACGCCACGCATCGCACGTACGCGGACGTCACTCACGCGACGCGTGCACGCAACGGGCCACGGCACGTATGCACGCCAGCGTTACGCCGGCACGCGATCCACGCAGCGGCGATCGAAGGTGAGTGCGAGGGATTGTGGAAGAGCGTTGTGTTAACATGACACCGGGACACTCGACCGCTCACGATGTCACCAGATGGTTAACGTGGACTGATCTCGTGGGGACTAGGGCTCTCGTGATATGGACCAGTACGGTGTCAACGCACACTCGTGTCGCTCCAGTCGTAGGTAGGTGTTTACATCGCAGGTGAAGACGCGCCAAAGTAATATTATTTATTATACTACTGATAGTATTAGTATTAGAAGGCATATGATATGGTACTGGTGGTAGTAGGTACGGGATGTATATCTCTTACTGGGGTTAAGAAAGCCTGCGGGCGGCGGCTGCGGGTGACAGGGGGCGGCGTGGGGTAGTGGCCGGGGGGGGGTGGGGTAGGTATATAGGACTGAGGAGGTGTGCTGTGTGGTTGCGGAGATGCCCTGTGGCCGGGGGGATGTCCGATGTACGTGGGCGGCGGGAGGGTTGAGGAGCGTGCCGGATGACGTGCCAGTTACTCGGCGGGGATAGCTGCGCGATGGACTCGGGGCGTGTGACGGTCGTATGGACTGCGGATACTCCATATGGCTCGTTCATGCGTGCCGCTCGGGATGGCTGCTGGAGTAGGCGGTCTCCAGGTGGACTCCTAGTTACTCCAGTAACTCCATACTTCGATGGTGGCTTCCATAACGTCCATACCTCATGATTCCGAGTGACTGCTCCATGTAGCTCCGCATAGCGTCGGCAGTAGCGCCGGATGACTCGATGCTGCTGGTGACTTGTGATGTTGGCGTCCCGCGTACTTAGTACTGCCTACTCCGATACGTGCGGACTCCCACGTCCATGCTTGATAGCTCATACTTCGATACTCTGGTAGCTCCTTATACTCGCGAGTAGCTGCCATAGTCCCTTGACTGCGCGTTGCATTGACGCCGGGAGAGTACCGCTGTCATGAGAATCCCTCTCGGCCGCGGAGCCCGAGTTCTTCGTCTGGTTCGTTCGAACAAAGGGTACGTTTCTTTCCTAGTACAAGGTTGTGAAGAAAGCCCGTCGGTTGCTGTGGTAGCAGTGTAGTTCAGGCGAGTGTCTACCGCGGCGGGGCCTGTGTACGGATTTATATGCGCAGGCGTTGAGCGGCGCGTCATGGCATTTGCCGTGAGCGCAAGCGGCGGCAAGTTGTGACAGATCTGCTGGGCGACAGCGGAGTGTCTGTCGAAGGTCAGCGTGGCGTGTAAATCGTGGTCGGGGTCGCTGCTTGACTGGGTTGGAGTGCGCGCAGTGGTGCGGAATGCGGAGTTGCGCGGAGTGAAGCGGGGTTTGGACTGGAATGGGGGTTTGATGCAATTCGGACTAACAGCGCGGGCATGCAACGCTGTCCATAAAAAAGTGTGTGGGAGCTGGGGATTGAACAAGTGTGTGTTTGATGGGATTATCTATGGTGACGCGGGGATTATATGGCAGGACCATATTACAGTAATCACCTATTGGGTGAATTGATGAGAGAATGAT
>NW_014577463.1:205022-206651 GCF_000485595.1 Priapulus caudatus
CTCCTCCTCCTCCTCCTCCTCCACCTCCACCTCCTCCGCCACCACCCCTCCTCATGCTCATCCCCTCCCGCCTCCCGCTCTCCCTCGGGTGCTCTGCCACTAATAATGCATCAAACCATCCACAATGATAAAATCAAATCATAATAATAAACATGTTAAGATACGCATCAAACGTTCACGATGACGAGATTAACATCCACATTAACATTAACATCCACATTAACATTAACATCCACGCTCCTCCGTTTCAAATTCTGCAAATTGCGAAACGTCAAAAGAGAATTCGAATTGTAAATGACTTAAATCATGAACCGCGTCGTACTCTCTCACTGTGTTGGCCAGTCTGCCATTTGCATTTAAAGCGATGGATCTGTCCATACACGCATCGAATCACTCTGCGCATAACGTGGAGAACGCGACTGTACATAACTTGCGTTATCACAAATTTATGCTTTTTTTTCACATTGATCTCACACACGCGTCCATGGAAAGCAGAGAACTCTGCGTTATATTGAACAAGGTTATTGCGTGGAACCCGCCGGAGCAAGTCAGAGGGAAAACACAGTATTAGCCGTGCAGCCCACTACTTGTGGAAACATCTGTTTTTTACCGAGAAAATCTACCGTCAGCATGTGTTGACATGATCGACTTGTTGTTATAGTTGTCGTCTTTGTTGTTATAGTCACTGCCAGCAGCAGCAGCGGCGGCGGCAACAACAACAGCAACAGCAGCAGCAGCAGCGGCGGCGGCGACGACAGCAGCAGCAGCGGCGGCGACGACAACAACAGCAACAGCAGCAGCAGCGGCGGCGACAACAGCAGCAGCAGCGGCAGCAGTGTAACAGCGGCAGCAGTGTAACAGCGTCCAGTTAATTTGTAGATTAGTAAAGTAATTAATTTCAAATATTTAGGGTAAAATTATATATGTGACAAGCTAAGAAGGCGACACACAGGATGTTAATTCTACTGTGTAGGCGCACAACCGGGCCTGTGAAGGCAGAATTCAGAGAAGACCGGACGTGCGCAGTTGAATAGCATAGCGCCGAATACACGTCTGTCTACACGTGAGTGAGACATGATTACTAGTATTAATGTTATAATGATTATAGATGTTTAACTCGCTCGTAAGGGAGAACCTGTGCACGCGCATATATTCTCACTGTGTTGGAAAAGACTGACGTACTGACGGACGGACGACTTCAGAGGCTGACAGACGGACAACCTCAGAGACTGACGTACGACGGACAGACAGAGGCATATGTTGTGCTGATATATTTCTGGACTCTTGCTCACGAGTGTATCGTGAGCGATAATAAATTATTGTGCGTGGAAAACTCACTCATGGATTTGTGAAATCATTAGTGTTATCTTCATTACTACGCTGCACCAGACACAGAGACAAGTCTGATATCTCCTTCAAACTCACCACAAACACGAAACGAACCAACGAACGCGTTATAAAATTACGACCATAAGAACAATAACAGAACGCAAGAATTATAACATTACGACATTTACGATCACGAGCCACACACACACACACACACGCACGCACACACACACACACACACACACACACACACACGTACACACACACACACACACACACACACACACAGCCCACGTTCAT
>NW_014577463.1:206951-208996 GCF_000485595.1 Priapulus caudatus
GTAGTAGTAGTAGTAGTAGTAGTAGTAGTAGTAGTAGTAGTAGTAGTAATAGTTGTTGTAGATATTATTATTATTATTAGTAGTAGTAGTAGTGGTAGTAGCAGTAGCAGTAGCAGTAGCAGTAGCAGTAGCAGTAGCAGTAGCAGTAGCAGTAGCAGTAGCAGTAGCAGTAGCAGTAGCAGTAGCAGTAGCAGTAGCAGTAGCAGTATCAGTAGCAGTAGCAGCAGCAGCAGCAGCAGCAGGCACAGCGGCAAACATACACACACACATATATATATATATTTATAATATCAGGCGTGCATGAGAACAAAATTGTCCGGATATACACGCCGGATATTATAAATATATAAAGATTGAATATGATTAATCATGAATGATTTTATTCTCTTAGAAAGATGATTACCGACTATAAGTCAACTATTACAGCATCTGCTGGTCATGAGCTGTTTCCTCGTAGAAGCATCGCTGAAGTATTTTATCTTACTGTCTCCAAGAACGATCACGTACGACCGAAGGTTATCGGGTCAAGTTATAGTTGCATGTGGCACGCAGCAGTGAAACCCAGCTCAGGGGAAGTAAAGCTAATCTTAGCAGCATACAGGAGCACGGAAACCGGCTCAGCTGCACTTGCATGCGCATAGCCTGCGTGTAACTGCGGGCGTGCGTACGTGTGTTGGTAAACGCCCCATGTGCGCGTGCTTGCGCTTGTGTGCGTGCGCGCGTCTGTACTTGTTGCCATGGGTGACAAAGTAACTCTACGGGATGATTATTGCGTAGGTGTTAAGCGTATGTATGGAATAATTACATCTATATCCACCGAGTATAAAGACTTGTTAGGCTGTAATATGATGTCTTTGTATGCTCGGATAAAAAAAAAACTAGCAACGTGCACTCAGGGAGGTAGACTGCGCATGCAGACTGCGAGTCTGCATGTCTTTGTCGCAACATGTACTGCAGCTATACAGGTGTGATTCAACGTGAGAAGAGCTTTCTTCATCTATGTCAAAAGAAATTGTTGTTCACGCATTGAAGCGATGAGCATCGATATCTTTTCGACAGCATTCACATACTATACAATTGAACACACACTCGCACACAATAGATGAGTGGTTCCTATGAGTGGTGTTGCTATGCGCGTAGGTCCAGTAGTGAGACTGCTAACACTTCTTGAAATTGAAAAGGTTTTTGTGTGTACGGCAAACCTGTTCGTTTGCATTTTAAAAAAAAGTGGTAACGCTCAAACGTATATGATCCGGGAATGCACGGATATTTGCGCTCTCAGTAAAGCCAATATCTGACGTCATGTAGGTTTCACTGGTAGATACGAACGCCTCAAAATGTTCAGTGTTTACTCATTAGCAGTTCAAGCTTCAAATATAGACCTTCAAATAGAAATGACATTTCTCCAAAAATTTCGAACACTTCCCGGTCCAACAAAATACATTTCCGAGACAAACAG
Source organism: Priapulus caudatus (assembly GCF_000485595.1). NCBI lineage: Eukaryota > Metazoa > Priapulida > Priapulimorpha > Priapulimorphida > Priapulidae > Priapulus > Priapulus caudatus. Next base: position 208,411 of record NW_014577463.1, read on the forward strand.
ACAAACGCTTAAATTGACTACGTCACGAATTTTCTATGTGGTATATTTGTAAAAATTTTGTTGCAATCTTTTACATGAAAAGTAAGTACTAACGGCACTAAATGTATCCTCAAATTCTTACCTGATAAGATTGTTTTTCAACTAGTTAAAGATCCAAAAAGCTGGGCAATTTAAAATATTGATCACGACATTAAATGCTTGTCATGGGCTATGTATGAGTCGCGAGCGTTTGTTCACATAAACGGAATAGCGAAATAATAAGTATAATGCAGCAATTTAACCATAAAAAGTGAACAGAATCACTTACATTTTGTAAAAAATAGACATGATTTTTTTTACTTTTATATTTACGGTGACGTAATCACTTTATTTGTGTCGAGTCCTGCATTATAAAGATGATATAGTAACATCGTGTTATACACTACCACACACACACACACACACACACACACACACACACACACACACACACACACACACACACACACACACACACACACACACACACACACACACACACACACACACACACACACACACACACACACACACACACACACACACACACACACACGACACTACACAC
>NW_014577463.1:209006-214965 GCF_000485595.1 Priapulus caudatus
AGAGAGAGAGAGAGAGAGAGAGAGAGAGAGAGAGAGAGAGAGAGAGAGAGAGGAGAGGCGAGAGGGAGAGAGAGATGGAGGAAGGATGACAGATAACAGTCCCCTCTTCTGGCTCTCTAACCACAATATGCGGTTATCATTGTGTATTTTCTTGTTAAATTTGTGACGCTGCAAGTCACGGTAATCTATGTTTAATCTTTAAAGAGAAGGGTGTTGTAAAAATATTTATCCATACATTGTTTTTGGTTTTTACTTTAGACATTAGAGTTCTCGAAGGAAAATGACGTCGTAAACTGACGAAGTGGGAGCAATCAATTTCAGCTGCTGGTCAAGAGAACCATTCGTCCGCCAGGACTTTAAGCGACAGATGAGAAAGAACGTCTTAGAATGGCAAAGCGAAAACATTTACTCCAGTTAGTAGTTAAGTTCAGTTACTGATCGGAAGAGGCGGTTGTTGCAGAGATTATGCGCTGCGACGTGACTACCTAAAAGATCGACGCTACTTGGTCATATGACTGTCGCGGCGAATATAAGTGCCGTGAACTGACATTGTAAGACCGCACCATTGTGTAGAGTTTGATGAATAAAACGGTTTTAATAAAGAGCGTAGCAATCGCATTGATCTGTCGTGTTTTCTACATGTTAATAGCTAACACACACCCGCGCGCACACACACACACACACACACACACACACACACACACACACACACACACACACACACACACCACACACACACATACACACACAGTGTAACCTCCGTAGTACAGGCCCGCCACTGATCTTCGTTATCGGAGCTGGATTTTAGAAGTCGGGCTGCAATTAGCCAGCCGCTATTTAAAGCTGAACTTAATGGTATATGGTTAAAGCACTGTAACACCGTACGGCTGCTCCTACAGCGGTCTATACAGACAGTCTGTTACAGACAGCGCGTTTTAACATAGATCTCTTGAACTCGCTATGATTGGCGGCCATGTTTAGTTGTAAGTTACTATGAAGTGAGCGGACTCAAACTAAGCATTAGCGAGGAATGATTGGAAGCCCTCTTCATTGAGGCTGTGTCTTAATTACTTGTGAGAAGGGTACGCGATTCATGGGCAATCTGTCACAGGTAGTGAGCGCGGTTTCGTGAATCCAACAACTCGTGTTTATCTAGGAGCTACAATGCGTACTCCTAACTCTAACTCTAACTCTGACCCTATAACTCTAACTCTAACCTCTAACCCTAATCTTATCCCTCACCCTAACCGTAACTCTAACCCTAACCATAACTCTAACCCTAACCCTAACCATAACCCTAACTCTAACCCTAATCATAATCCTGAACTCACATCTCGTGAATGCCGCATGTGTGTTGTGTTTCACAGCGTATTGGCGGTAACACGAGTGCTTATAATAAGAGTCGTAGTAGGAGAACCAGCCCTGTCTGCTGTTTTTCCTCGCCTTCTACCGTTTACGGGTGTATACATGCGCGAGCGTGTGTATAGATAGATAGATGGATAAATATCAAGAGTCCAGCGAATATGTTGTGTGTGCGTGCGCGCATGTGTGCGCGTGTGTGTGTGTGCGTGCGTGTGTGTGTTTGCGCGCGCGTGTGTGTGTGTATATATATGTGTGTGTGTATGTGTGTGTTGTGTGTGTGTGTGTGTCGTGTTGTGTGCTGTGTGTGTGATGCGCTGCGATGTGTGTGCGTGTTGCGTGTGACTGTGTGTGTCTTGCTGCTGTGTTGTGTGTGAGTGTTGGTTAGTGTGTGTGTTTACGTCGTGATGTGTGTGTGTGTGTGTGTGTGGTGTGAGGTTGTGTGTGATGTGTGTGTGTGCGTGTGTTGCTGTGGTGTGTGATGTGTTGTGTGTGCAGTGTGGCTGTTAGCGCGATGTGTGTGGAACATAGTGTGTGTTGTGTGTGTGCGTGCGTGCGTGTGTGTGATGTGTGTGTGTGTTTGTGTGTGTGTGGGTGTGTGTGTGTGTAGTGATGCTGTATATGTGTGTGTGGTGTGTGGTGTGTGTGTTGTGTGTGTGTGTGTTGTGTGTGTGCTGTGTGCTATGTGTGTGTATGTGTATGTGTGTGTTAGTGTGGTGTTGTGTGTGTGTGCTGTGTGTGTGTGTGGTGTGTGTGGCTGTGTGTGTGTGTGTGTGTGTGTGTGTAAACAATCTACCGTGCCGACATGTACCGTGACTACTTATCCTGCGTAGAATAGCAGAAGTGCTTTCCCACATTCCTGTCATATACGCAAGTGACAGACAGAAGCCTCGAGCAGCCGAATTTTTCTGTGAAAAATGATTCTCTCCCGCCCAACGTTCTGTGCTTTTTAATTATTCTCTGTTATGTCTTTTTCCGTAGTTTTCTGCCCGCCTTTTCGTGCACATTGCCGGGTGCAATATAGTTAGACACGTTAACGGAAGAGCAACAAGCGACGCTGTGCTACTTCCTGAATTATATTATATATATATATATATATATATATATATTATATATATATATATGTAATAATATAATAATATATATTATTCTGGGAACTTTATAATATGCTATGGGTACGATTATGCTTACAAGCTACATTATCACTAGCAGAATGCTTTATGGGCACAGACGGGGTACAATTTTTTTTTTATAATTGTTGTCGGTTGAACGATACAATGATATTAATTAAGCAAAATAACTCATCGATGATGCTGCTCGCTCAGTGACAGTCAGCACGCATCAGGAAGCTCTAACCATACAAAACGCAACCACGCAGCTCACGCCCGCACGGCCCCACAACAACACCACGACATCGCATGTGCGCACGCCAAGTGCACAACGCGAACTATTCACACCACACACGCACACACACACACAACACACGCGACACGCGGCGCGCGCGCGCCACACATCCCACACACACACCACACACACACACACACACATGCACACAACCCCCACACACACACCACACACAACACACACACACACACACACACACACACACACACACACACACACTATATATATATATATATATATATATATGCACGCACACGCGCAGGCACGCACACACACACACATATATATATACACGCACGCACACACACGCGCACTCATTGCTATATAAAGCACAGTTTCATGTTGAGCCTGTAGGTCAGGGATGATAAATGTTCCAGTTGCCCCATACGGTACACATGTACACATGCGTCAGTCTTTGTACAGGTTGATGAAAGCATGGCTCATGTAGGAGCAATAAAGTTCCTACCATATCATAAAGTAGCGACGAGTCTAGGCAGAATACACACCAACCAGGCGGCATACATAATTCAAAAATTAGATGATAAGGCGTACACGGATGCACGCATGGACACATGCATGCACGCATGCACGCACGTGCGCGCACACATGCACGCGTGCATCCATCGTCTACATGTGTAATGAAGTTTAGTTTTTCTCATTTTAAATCAATGTGGGGATATAGCACAAGAATGTTTGTCATTTCAATTGTCACGATTTTCAAATCAAACACCTACATTGCAAAGAAACACCTACATTGCAGAGAAACACCTACATTGCAGAGAAACACCTACATTGCAGAGAAACACCCACATTGCAGAGAAACACCCACATTGCAGAGAAACACCTACATTGCAGAGAAACACCTACATTGCAGAGAAACACCTACATTGCAGAGAAACACCCACATTGCTGAGAAACACCTACATTGCAGAGAAACACCTACATTGCAGAGAAACACCTACATTGCACAGAAACACCTACATTGCAGAGAAACACCCACATTGCAGAAAAACACCTACATTGCAGAGAAACACCTACATTGCAGAGAAACACCTACATTGCAGAGAAACACCTACATTGCAGAGAAACAGTGCCTTCACAGTGCGTTACGCGCAGATTGTAAATGATTGATAGTATCAGGATAGTGAATAAAAACAAACATTGACTCAATGCCGATAATATAAAGCTTACTCGCCAAGGGAACATACCAACTCTCACCAACCCAGTGTTTGTACCTGTTATGTACAGCAGCGTTAGTTTGTGTCACCAAATGTCCATCGACATGGGTCTGATGACCTGACATATAAGCCATATTTTATCCTAGGCTTCCCTGTGGGAGCTGGTTTTACCCGAGGCGCAGGCATTCTATTGGCTCCAATCAATCAGGGAATTTCCCAAGCTAGGTTTCACCAGGCAATTAGAGTCCTTTAATAGTCTTTCCATTATAGTAGAATCACTGGAATCACATGGAAGATTATAGCTTCCAATCTTCTATCTTGGTGCCGTAGCGTTTCAAGAGATACTTTTCTCTAATGGTTTCTCACAGAGTTATGCCATGACAAGGAAGTATACACATACGTGTCGCATGGGATTCGTTTAGAATCGAATAAATCTGCTAATTAAAAAAAAAATTTAAATGCCTTAATATTACCAAAGGTAGATAACTACTTGTAATATGTGTCTGTTGGATAGAAAAAATATACAAGCGCGAGTGATACAAACATAGTTTGGCAAACGATTGGCGGTTGCGTCTAGTTAACGTTGGTACGATTTTCCATGTTGATTTACTCGACATACTGGGAACTTAATCGCATTTCTTTCTTCATTTTACCCATTAGCGCAGCTAATATTGGGATATTTCAGAGGTAATCACCTACCTAAACCTCTCTCTTATATTAGCACGACCGAACTCGTTAACCAACAGTGGCTACGGTACGCACGTACATCGGCGACACAGGAAACGTGCACCTGAGTAAATACCTCAGTATCGATCTTATCGTGTGTGTGCAGCTTCCGACCTCCGCGGGGAAGCATGCAGATGCACGCTGGCTGCCGGCGCTGACAGCTGATATGCATACACGCACTGTGTGCTGACGGATGAGTATAACTGCTGGCGTTTAGCTACGAGCCTCGCGTAATTACAGCGTAACGATGCGCTGTCATGCAGTGTCACACGCTGCTGTATCTGCAGCTTCTCCTCCTCTTCCCCGTCTTCTTCGTCCTCTTCTTCTTCTTTTCGCACACCGCGAATATCGATACCCACATACACAGACCTACATGTATGTATGTATGTATGTATATATATATACGATCAAAGACCCTGTAGTTACTAAACTAAAATTCTCTAGAGAAAAACAGACATGCGCACTGCGAACTTCTTCTTCTTTTAGCTCACGGCGAATATCGATATATATATATATATACATATTATATATACATATATGTATATGTATATATATATATACATATAATTATATGTATATGTATATATATATATATATATATATATATATATATATATATACGATCAAAGACCCTAAAGTGACTAAACGAAAATTCTCGAGAGCAAACATTCACGCTGGGAACTTATTTTGGCCTTGCCATACACTCGCTATAATATATAATCTATTATTCTGTGTTCTCGTTTCTCGTCAAAAGCCCTTTTTCCGTATGAAATGAATCGAAACGAACGAGCGCTACGTCTGCCCATAGAAAACCGCTCACCCCATTTGCGCGCATCCACGCGCCTAGTTTAGCCGCTCCTCTACTACCCACCTGCTCAGCTGTGAATCAAGATCTCATACACTCAGCCACACAGTCGACTCTATACGCTCACACGCCAAAGCATACAGTCAGACTCGCACGCACACGAACGCACCCCAGTACGCACGCAAGCGCGCATGCAGGCGTGCAGGAACACAAACACACGCATACACGCACGGACACGTACACGTACACATAAGCACACACAGACAGCAACACGCGGAAGTTCTGCGTATTGATTCGCACAAGAAGTTACGCGCGGAAGCAGTTGTGTGGACATAATTCACACGCCGGGTTGCTTTTTATCTGCTAAAACACACACACACGCGATATGCGGGAAAACATGCAGCGATATCGTTTGATCCTAGCTGTTGGCCGAACAGGCGCGCACCAAGCTTTACTGGGCTAATTGGCACGTCCCCTAATATATATA
>NW_014577463.1:215311-217088 GCF_000485595.1 Priapulus caudatus
CTATCACAAATACGACATACGCATATACGCTCGATCTCCTATGACACTATTTGTCATAGAAAGATTCTTCCTATGACAAATATTGTTGTATGTGTTGCGCGCATCATATGAGTTTAGGAGCGCTATTATGAACGCAAGCAGTGAATTTGAGCTGTAAAGCGGAACGAAGTTGACTCGCCAATATTTGTCATAGGAAGAATCTTTCTATGACAAATAGTGTCATAGGAGATCGAGCGTATATGCGTATGTCGTATTTGTGATAGATGCTAGCAGAACATGTTGTGTACAACTATACGAGAGAACGTAGAGAGCTATGTGATAGGATGAAAGCAAGGTTATACGTCATATCCTATATCTACTACAGCACGGATATCTCTCAGCATGACTATGAAAACGTTAACGTCAACTAGTTTATATAAACACGGAAATCGCGCTCGATCGCATTTTGACCCCTGTCGACTTTCTTATCGATTGCCGAACGATAGCGATCAAGTGTCATTATATATATATATATATATATATATATATATATATATATATATATATATATGGCTTCACCCACGACTAAATGCACACATAACATACAGTTTCCGTCTTTAGCAGCCTTCTCTGAATGTGGTTGACGGAGCACGCGACACATTTCGCTTTTCTTCGCACTAATTAGATGACTCACCGTTTCCAAAGGGTTCGCGCTAGTTTTAGCAATCAATCGCAATAAGCCATCGCAGGTAGATCGATAATCGATTTCAACGCCGTGTTATCGAAACATCCTCGTATTTGAAACATGGCGTGAGTATAGATCCTCGTGCAAAACTATAGCAGCTCTTCTTTTTTATTAGAATTTCATTTTAACATTAATCAAATATTTTACGTATCTGTCTTTAATTTACGTTATCAGTCAGTATTTACTCAGTATCAGTTACTCTGCGTGTCTCTTGCTATGATCAATATAAAAGCCAATGTTTACCAAGGTGTCCATGACGTGTGCATGCTCACGGCTGAGTCAATCATCTCTAAGCACACATCACATATAATCCAATTATCTAACATCCAGCAGCACTCATTGATTCACATCACAAGCCGCCAGGTACCTTCACTTCGCGACACATATAAATCCATTTCTGCACGTCCTGCCACAGTGAACACGTATAAGCCACATCGGAAAGTCCCCGCCACCATATTAAGATCAGATAAGAGGCGGTATAAGTTGCCCTTTTATAACATAGTTAGGATAGGACTGGTCCAAGTTTTTGATCTATAATTCTCTTCACTAACATCGTACTTCAATTCACACGTGCGTTTCTGTTTACAAATATGATTGTGGTTATTTGGGATATTTTGCAACGTTTGTGCTAATGCAAAAACGAAAAACGCACATCACGAGTGTTTACATTAATCATGTACTTTCCTAAGCGCGCCTCGGCCATTTTATACCCCCTTTTCTATGACCTAAATAGCACAGCTGGACTTTCCGATATCACTTATTTCGAAGACACCACCGAGGAGGTTTTGTACGCTAGTAGCCGTGTGAATAAGCCCACGACACTGACAGTTTAACATATAAAGTAACGAAGGCCCCCAACAGCAAGCATTGACAAGGGTTCGTAACTATGGCTGTCAGCTTTGTCGTAAGGGAGAAAAGGGATGCATGCTTTCAATCTCAAGGGAAGATCGGGGAGCTGGTATATATGCAACATGTTCTGCTAGCATCTATGACAAATACGACATACGCATATACGCTCTCCGATGACACTATTTGTTATAGGAAAATTCTTCC
>NW_014577463.1:217691-220515 GCF_000485595.1 Priapulus caudatus
CGCGCTCGATCGCATTTTGACCCCTGTCGACTTTCTTATCGATTGCCGAACGATAGCGATCAAGTGTCATTATATATATATATATATATATATATCTGTGTGTGTATGTGTGTGTGTATGTGTACGTGCGTGCATGTGTGTATGTGTGTGTGTGTGTGTCCGTGCGTGCGTGCGTGCGTGCGTGCGTGCGTGCGTGCGTGCGTGCGTGCGTGCGTGTGAGTACAAACACTAACATTTCCCCAGTCTGGCCCCAGCTTTCTAATATTTTGTACAGTGATGTTTCAGGCAAACTCTACCTAATTAAGACCATCTTTGTAGGATCTAGGGTGGTGGGTTGCTTATCTTAACCTTTTTCTGCTAGTCTGGTCGCGATATATAACCCTGGGGGTATTTAGTCGAGTTTGAAAGCCAAACCAACAGATGAGCTGGAATATACATGGCTAAGTAGTCGACTACTAACCAACACAGCCATCAACGTGAGGAACAGCGTTTACAATCACGAGCAGCAAAAACATCTAGAATTTTCTAGTATTATTTAATTCTATTACGAGCGTAAAAGGTCTTAAATTATAACGTTCTTTCATTAGATTATGTGCTGATTAAAGCTGGATAGGCTAAACAGATGTTCATAATTATTGTATACGCAGCATCCCTGCTAATCAGATGACGATGCACCAGATCGTACTGAAAAGGAGTTTTTCATTCGCCTATATACGTGCACGGATGTAAAGAAAACGTTTTTTTTTTCAATCTTAAACATTTTTACTGTCATTTTCATTCGGTGTATCAGGATAGCAAAATATCGTTCACACACCCTGAATCCTTGAAGCGTATGTAAACTTGCGGATTCGGGTTTATCTATGAACAAGCCTGCGGTCGTTTAGGCTTTGCCCCATCATTAACCGTCGGAACAATTTTCAAATAGACACGGACCTGGATAATGCTCCCGTGTAGACAGCCTAGTATTTACTGTCAGTTACTGATGCAGAGCCTAGAGTAACAGATGCATAAACATGCAGCCAGCTCCGGCTAAACATGCACATGTGCTGGCAAACCTAACAACCTATGAGCCACGAAGCCAGCTGAGACTTCAGCCCATGAGCGACCGCACGCTAACTGTCTACTCCGACACATTGAGGTATATTGCAACAGCAAAAGCACATAAATTATTTATGCAACAGTTTATGCGCTTGTGGTAGCTGATGCATGCACCACACTAGCGCTACACGCAACATGGCTCCACACATTTTCTGCCTACGTCACTGCCTACGTCACGAAGTAACTGCACGGCGTTAATAGATTTTCATGTGAATATTTGTCAAAGATGTTGTTTTGATTGTTTTTACGTAAAATGTACATCAGCAAACCTTTGGCCGGTAAGGGTGCTTTTAGGCGAGTAATACAATCCATATATCTGCAAAAATTGAAAAATCTTTACTTAAAAATTAAATTACTGCAATAACGTTGAATACGTCCTCGAACCCTTAGCTGAGAAGTTAGCTTTCAAACTAACCAATGGTACGCAACGTCCGTGCTAAATGAGCGATTGTGTCTAATTTCTAAAAATGTCCCTGTCTTCTTGTTTCTCTCTTCCCCGCGTCTCTCTTTTATTCTTTACAGATCATAACTCCAAACCCACGAATCTCCGCAAGATATATTGGTTGTTAGTGTCAAAAGGAGTTATTTTGGTCTCACATCACACTCTCACAGTCACCCTAAGAGCAGTTTAGTCTCCCTTAAACCTTGACCAAATCACTTGGCTAACACTTCAACTGTTTTCAGAAAATCGATCGTAAAACCTAGTTATCACAGTCGCATCCATGCAGTGCCACCGAGGGAGAAGAAGGAGAGATAGGATTAGCAGAGCAGCGTAACGCGGTGTTGCGTTCAGTGAGCCTCACGACTGGGTGGCCCTGGATGGGTGGCCCCAGATCCAGTGCAGTCGTCGTCTCTCTGCGATAGATGTACAGCCGCTGTGGGGTCGCTTTTCTATTCCCGCCTTCCTCCTGCTCGCATCCTTCCTCCTCCTCCATCTTTAACAATATCGACCTGACGCTCCCTCCTTTCCTCCCTCCCTCTCTCCCTCTTCCCTTCCTCTCCCTCCCTCCCTCCCTTCCTCCCTCTCGCTCTCTCTTCCTCCCTCCCTCCCTCTCCCTCCCACCTCCCTCTCTCCCTCCCTCCTCCCTCCCTCCCTCCCTCCCTTCCTCCCTCTCTCTTCCCTTTCTCTCCCTCCCCATCCACCGACGATTCTCTCCACAAGGTTATACTAGTAATATATGCCGACGTCATGCGATAAGAACCACAAACGCATCTATAATCTTCCTCCCTACTCCTCCCTCTATCCTCTCGTCTTTATTATTCTTATCTTCTCATCTTCCTCCCTACTCCTCCCTCTCAGCATCTCTCCTTGCATTTTGTCCTCCCTTGATTCTTCCCTGCCTCCAACTGACCTTTTCTCTTCCTGTCAGCCTGCCACCCGTTCTCCTATTCCCTTCTACTTTTCCTCCACACCCGGATTAGAGGCTAATCGGAGACGATAGAGTAACGGTGAACATAATCATGAGAAAATATAACGCATCTTAACAACCTTCGTTCCAATTTCGCGCGACAGCTGCCAGATGGAAATCGAACGACGGCATTGATGCACGCGAATAGTGGGATGCGGGCAGGATGAGGAGGATGAGGAGGAGGAAGAGGAGGATGAGGAGGAGGATGAGGAGGATGAGGAGGATGGAGGAGGAGGAGGAGGAGGAAGAGTGGAGAAGGAGGATGGAGGAGGAGGAGGTGGAGAAGAAGACTGGAGAAGGAAGATGGAGGAGGAGGA
>NW_014577463.1:220656-222627 GCF_000485595.1 Priapulus caudatus
ATTGCTGCTTTGCTGCTGCGGTATAGCGTCGCGGCCATCTGACATACAAACTGCATCACTACGACCAGCATCACTACTCTGTTAGTGACAACGCCAGATAGTCCACGCATATGCCTGTCTGTTCTCTGTTCTGTCTGCCTCTCTCTCTCTCTCTCTCAGGTCTCGGGGCGGTCATCTCGTCTCTCTCTCTCTGTCTCTTCTCTCTCTCTCCTCTCTCTCTCATCTCTCTCTCTCTCCTCTCTCACTCTCACTCTACTCGTCGCTCTCTCTCGCTCTTCTCTCGCTCTCTCTCTACTCTCTCTTGTTCTATCTCTCTCTCTCATCCTCAGCTCTCTAGCTTCTGTGCTCTCTCTCCTCTCTCTCTCCTCTGCTATCTTGCTGCACTCGTTCTCTCCTCCTTCTCGCTTCTCGTCTCCTCTCTCTCTCTCTCTTCGTCTTTTTCGTCGCTCTGCACTCTCTTTCTTCTCGTCTCCGCTGCTCCTTCGTATCTATCTCACTCGCCGTCCCTCCCTCTCTCTCTCTCCTCTCGTCTGTCTCTCTCTCTGCTCTCTCTCTCTCTCTTTCTCTCTTCCTCGTCTCTATTCTCTCCGTTCTCTGCTCTCTCTCTCTCTCTTCCCCTCTCTCTATAGATATATCTCTCTCTGTCTGTCTGCCTGTCTGTTTGTCTGTCTGTTTGTCTGTCTGTCTGTCTGTCTGTCTGTCTGTCTGTCTGTCTGTCTGTCTGTCTGTCTGTCTGTCTGTCTGTCTGTCTGTCTGTCTGACAGGAGACTGGTTATGACCACTTTATAAACCTAGCTTTTTGTATAGCTAAACGGAAATGAAACTGGGTGACGTACAGTAGGTAAGCATGCTAAGGAACTTACAACGAGTTTCTGAGTTGAAATCCCTAATTGACCATATACCTAATTGAGCGCCTGCACAATTTACAGGCTTTTTACAGGAAAGGTAAGTACTCCGAATACAAAATATATTCTTAAATTCTAACCCGAATATATTTTTTTCATTTAAAAAAAAACATTAAGGCATTTGTCTCATTCTGAATAAAAAAAAGCAAATGACTTTGCCTTAGAATTTCAACAACTGGATGAGAAAATTGGCAGTATATAGCACAGTATTTTTTACCATGACAGAAACGCAGGAGTACTAACACCAGTTAATAGATAGCAAAATTAAAATTGATAAAACAATGAACGAACTGTAATTTTAAAAACAATCCACTTAACCAGAAGAATTCCATAACTGTAGCTTATAATTCGTCAGATAAATTACTAGTAATATTGGCGGTGTCATAGTCCATTTAGTGAAAATGCTTCTTTTTTTTTATACTAGTAACTAGACATAGCTAAGTACATTACAGTGGTTGAGCGGAATGACGCGCCCGTGGCCAATACTAATAGACTCCTGACATTTCAACGAATTCCTGCTTTGCGGCGCGTGGTTAAAAAAATGCGCGTGCCGAGTTTACTGAGTAAAATATGTGTTTTCAGTATAACGCGGCATCTGCTATTAGTCTTATTCGTGTACATAAGGAACTGACAGCGATGCTACGAACTTACTAGGAACGAGATGAAACATAATACGACTGCGTGCAAGCTCATCATCTCAATGGTAGCTGCTACTTACGCTGCCTCTCCTCGCGGACATCAACCTGTATCTGTCCACCTTTTTCTGCCATGCTCCAAGAATGACAGACGCTATGTTATCTTATAGGAAAGCAATGTGATCGTTGGTTACAGTGACTATTACACGGTTATTTCGAGTAATCCGGCTTGACACGCTATAGCGGGCTGATTTCGTCGATAGCTTGATCATGTGTTGTTGTTCCTGATCGGTGTGAAGCTACCGCAACGCCCCCTTACAGATGTTTTCATCACTAGGGGCGCCACGGTACAGCGCAAGCAGACACGACATGATATATGACATATATATATATAATATACTAGATCGGGTAAATATATAATATATATTAAA
>NW_014577463.1:222652-227675 GCF_000485595.1 Priapulus caudatus
GTGTGTGTGTGTGTGTGTGTGTGTGTGTGTCGTCGTGTGTGTGTGTGTGTGTGTGTGTGTGTGTGTGTGTGTGTGTGTGTGTGTGTGTGTTGTCGTGCGTAACCGTCCTCGTGTGAAGGATGTGAAGGATGTGAAACTACGAATTATACATTGCTGTGGGACACAATATATCCATATAATAATTGTTTTCATTCATATTTATTTTTTAACATTTTTTATTGAATCATGCGTCGTAGGACTCGTTGTGAAAAGTGACGACATCGGACAGCAAAGGAACAATAGTCCATCGATGAAACGACGCGAAAAATGTATTAGAAACAAAACCCGAAAATATTTCTCGGCGATGGACAACCACTGCTTCCGCGCAGTTACGGCTGTCACTCTGCAGAACATTTGTCTTTGTCAAGCCGCAGTCTTGACTACGCTAACTACAAGGGTCTGAGCACGTGCTGCAGAGCTCGCCTTTTGATCTTAGAATCTAATTTCCTGCCTCTCAGATTCATGCATGATCTGCTCTCGTCACGCTGTCATTGCGCTATTGTGTATCCGATAATAGCGTTCCATGTCGCCGCGTTGCCGCATCAGTTTTCATCCTTAAACATATCTTTCGCGTAGGCGATGCTTTCTTCTCCACGTACGCGATGTTCGCAGTTGCGCGAGGAAATCAGAAAGACGGGCCGATTATACAGCAAGTATATATATATATATATACTAGAGCACTCGGAGAGCACAGACCTCCGCCAAGGCAGCTGAATTGTCTCACTGTGAAAACTTTAATTAATTAATTAATTAATTAATTGGATCCGGATCACCACCAAAATCTCATCAATTCTAAGTTAGCCCATTTCCGACGTATCCTGAAAATTTTATGACAATCCGTCCATAACTTTTTCAGTTAGGCTGTACACAAACCCACAAACTCACAAACCAACAAACAGTGAAACACACGCCGGTGAAAACATAACCTCCTGCCAACTCCTTGGCGGAGGTAATAAAGCCCGAGGCGGCTTTATATCAGCTGTGCATGGATGTCAGAGTTAGTGAGGGAAAGGGTCAATGCATCAACATCACTGCGGATTGTAACTTCGATCATTTTCGAGCCACATGCAGACGCACGATGTCTTTGCATGGTCTGTGCACTACGTCACTGCGAAGCTTTCTCGTGACATGTATATAGTGCACACGGGCATTTTCAACAAGCTCGGTCTATATTTCATTATAAGATAACATTTAGACTGATTCTAGAAACGCGTGGCTGCCTTCAGGTTGATTCTCAACGTTCAGAGCCAGTCTAGGATCAGCTGGTAATTTTCGATTGAATGCCGGAAGCCTTTTGGCAGGTGAAAAGAGATAGGATATACCCGTTCTGCATTAACCCAGTTCCACCCTTTAGTTATGGATGATAATGGGTGACAATGTATTTCGTTAAAAGTTAGTAACATGAATATATGAACACGCACGCGCACGCACGCACGTACACACACACTGAGCGTTTGACCGGCATTTATGTAACGCCGTTATTTGCGTTATAATGTTAGTGAAGGTTTGTTAAATCAAAGCCATAGACAAGAGAAAGCCAAAAATTATACCATGACTCGAAGTTTAATGCGGATTCGAATAGTTAGAGCTGTAGACGCGGTCATGCCTGTTTGTGCCTGTTTGTGCGTGGTTGTGGAGCAGTTCTCCTCGATTCTTCCCGGCTCCCGGCTTTTATAGCCACAGGCACGACGCCGACCCACGCATGGATTCTGCGTCGTACACACTACCGTGACATTTGGTCGTGGAGATTATTGAGTTTTAGCCCGGCACCGCAAATGCGGATAATGCAGTTATGACACGGATACTCTAGTTAATTCTGTTACTTGGTTTCTCTGTGCACCTGCCCAAGTTAATAATCACAAGTGAATCACATTTAAACGCCACCTCGCACGACTCCCAATTGGAGTCGTGGCGCTTACACACCGCCTCTATTGAGTCAGAATGCCGACACAGCACTCTCACGGCGCATCTGCGCGACTTCCGAGTCGTAGCGCCGGTGGGACGAGATAGCGGCGCTTGTGACTGTAACTCTGTTACATTTACAGGTGAGTATAGGCGAAATAGAGTAGAGATTAAGACTTTGGTAGTAAATACATTTCGTGTTTATTTACATTTTTTTATGTTATTAAGACGTTCCAAGTGCCTGTGTTCGTCGACGCCGTGATCGCGTGTGATTCACGTACTGTGATTGTACTGCGCATGCGAATTTGGCGATCTGGTTTATATTTTATTACTGATACGTCAGCAGTGGCCACCGGCGTTCAGTGAGTTGAGGTGGGTTACCAGGCTCGTCGTATATCAACTATTGCGAGAAACAGACACCGGGAACTTTTCTCCGCAAAACCTTTCGAAAATATTATTTTAAATTCTCCACCTTTAAATTAATAAATGAAAATGGTTAAATTGTTTTTACCGCGGTTCAATTAAGCTTAACAAAGCTTCTGATTAGGTAAAATCGCCATAATATACCCGCCATACTACCATTGCCATCTATACTCGCAGAGATATTACGTAGTAAGCTATCAAGCGTATATACATAATATCAGGAGTAAGATAATATAGGATCCTATATTATCTTACTCCTGATAATATATATAGTATATACATAATAGATACATCTCTATTATGTACTCTTGAAGCTATGTAACGTCACAAGGAAGGAGTTGTTACACTGAGCAGTTGTAAATATGAAAGCGAAGTAATAGGATTCTTACTTTTTTATATCCAATTTCTTAGGAGAATGTACTTTCTCGTTTAATTAAATACATTAAATAAAATAGTATCTATTTTGTATGACGCCATACACTCTTTTACATATGCGACACTGGCGCCGACCTACGACATAGAAATGTGAACATAAATTCACTTGGCGTTGCAGGTGAACGATGGCACGAAAGCAGGGCGTCTGATAATCAATAGCCTGAGGCATTGGGGGTATAATTTTTTTGGCATAAATATGCACAATAATCTTTGCTCATTATTTTGAACGTACAAGTTCGAGAAAATATATTGATGATTTTAGCAGGTATACGGTATGCGCTCGCAGAGGAGATCTTACGCTGTAAGCTATGCCACCGTTACAATGAGGTAATAAACACTGGGCAGTTGTATACATAATATGCAGTATTATTTTTCATATCGAATCCCTTTTGAGATTGTGCTCTCTCGTCTAAACTATTATCAATAAAATTGCATATAATTCGTTTGCCGTCATACACTATTTTAATTAAGCGACGTTAGCGCCGACCAGCGGCAGAGAAATGTGTATATGATCTTATATCAGCGGCGTGTTCATTGAGAAGCTAGGACGTCATATTATTGATGACGCGAGGGAGTAGGAACGATATATTTCGAGCATCGTTACTCGGAATTCTATGTTCTCTATTTGATAGATAAAATCCCAAATATTAATGTTTCTTTTTGCAGATATTATGCATGCGCGCACAAAGATATGACCTTAAAAGTAATGCCGCTCAAAAACTATGAGACACTAAGCAGCTATAATGTATGAAAGAGATACATTTACAATTTGTCATATCATATCACTCGAGCGAATGTGTTCTCTAGCTTAAATAATTACGACAAAACTATTTTATTGGACGTCATGCGTATGAAAGGCCAGAGATGTTGGATATAATAATAAGATTGGGGGTATTCGGCTCGACAGGTCTCATATTAAATATATCTGCGCAACTAAGCAATTTCACCTTGAACACACGGCATATCACGGAACACGTTCATTCTTAAACGACCAGATGTACCCTACACAGCCAGCGTAGAAAAACTGTGCGAAATATAGATCGAGAGTTTTACCGATAGAGATCCGATACCGAGCAGAGCGTGGGTGTGCTTCATTCGATGCTATGCGATGTTTGTTCTCACGTACTCGTATCTCGGTGGTTCTCGCTGATTATCCGTGCGAAGTGGCAGCTGGAAACTCCGTCAGCAAGCACGACTCGCGACTAATCAAACATTCCCCCACGATCAGGACCTCATCGATAATCGATCGATCGACGAATTCACGCTCGGCGGATCGATTCCTGCCCGTCAGCGAAACGCATAGCTTGCAACCAGCATGCCCACGTAGTTTTTCCCCTCGTGCCCTACCTTTACTGCGCTACTCTCTCTCTTTCTCTCTCAGACACCTGAGAGCTGGGACGGGAAGCAGACTAGACATGGCCGCGCCGGCTGTGCGTGTCGTTAAGCGAAATGCGGTTTTAGTAAATCGTTGCCGTTCCCATTCACCCGGGCGCAAACATCAGCCGCTGCTCATTTCCACGCTAGCTGCCACCTCGAGCCCACGAGCAGGCAGTCGTGCGCATTCACCGACTGCCTCTAATGACGAAAATCATTGATGGGCGACGTCGGCACGTGGGCCGACGAGCCCTCATTATCGAAAAACTGACACGTTCAGGTGGAATCTTTGAGGAGAGGAAACCCGCGGGTGACCTGTCAACGGACGTGCGTCGCGTGCGGGCATCGCTTGTCAGTGCGCGTGCGTGCATCTCTCGTCAGTACGCGTGCGTCGCGTGCGTGCTTCCCTCGTCAGTGCGCGTGCGTCGCGTGCGTGCATCTCTCGTCAGTACGCGTGCGTCGCGTGCGTGCGTCCCTCGTCAGTGCGCGTGCGTCGCGTGCAGGCGAACACGCCGTATCGACTGTCTGGCGAGCTTAAAGCCTGTATTGCAAGATTTTTGCTCAGAAAAACTAAACATAGCTGAATATAGTCTCACCTGACAGCGAAAATATCACTGATTACACCAACATTAAAAATATTAAGATTTTATGCAGTTATAGCATAGAAAATTGGATATGAACACATTGTAACAGCAATGCATTTTATCGTGTCGCGATAATGCCTAATGACAGAATTGGTAAACTTGTATTTGTGTCGGTGATTAATTGAAAACAAGTGCATTCCTGTACTATGTCTATGGCAGATAAGCGGTGGCGCCACAAGCTAATCCATACTTCCTCTTAGTTCAAG
>NW_014577463.1:227685-228325 GCF_000485595.1 Priapulus caudatus
ACAGAAAATAAATGTTTACAAAAAAGATTAGTTTGACAGTTTTCGGTGAATTTTTAAAAAAGAAAAGAAAAATGCATTGAGTAGTTTTGAAGATATATTTTCTTGAAAGTCAGTGGACGGCGGCGGGCAGGGTTACACCTTCCGTTGTCAAATATTTGCCACGCGCGCACGCACGCACACACCGCATTCACACACATACGGGCATGCGCGCGCACAATCACACGCGCACCCACATACCACATTTACACACACACGGGCGCGCACACACATACACGCACATGCACAAACACGCATACGTATTTACGCACGCACGCATGCCTCACCCATCCACGGACCCACCCACGCACACACATAGGACATTTACACACACATGGGCGCGCGCACACACATAAACGCACACGTACACGCATACATACTGACTCAGGGATGAGATTTTTCCGCGAATCCGCTGAAATCGGCGGATTTGACAGTCCCAGGTGTCGATTTTGTAAAACGTCAAATTCGTTGAGAAAATTGGGGGAGGGGGGTAAGAAAAAATTGAAATTATACCTTCAACAGTACCTGACAGTAGACTGACAGCGAAGTCAACAGCGGGTGTTACAGATAGCCAGCGTGTACCGCGCCTGCCGCTAGTGCGTAC
>NW_014577463.1:239745-248151 GCF_000485595.1 Priapulus caudatus
GCACCGCGGCGGTGCGAATAAGGACACATTTGCTGCTATTCGCACCGCGGCGGTGCGAATAAGGACGTTTGCTTGCTATTTCTACTACTGTCAGATGCTCTGCCGATCAAAGATACCCCGCTTACATCACTGTACGACCATCGTCAGTAGTGGGTTAACAAACAATAGCTATATCTCGTATATATATTATATATAGCGCTACCGCTCACCTCACCTTCACCCGAGGATGAAGGAGACGTCCCTATTGAAGATGAAAATCCATAGCAGGCTTCATTGAATGAGTCGGGCTTCATTTAATAAAAACTAAGGTGGTGAAACAAACAAGACACCTATTGCGTACGTGCTTGCCTCCCTGTGTGCGTGCGCGCGTGCGTGCGTGCGTGCCTGCGTGCGTGCGTGCGTGCGTGCGTGCGTGCGTGCGTGCGTGCGTGCGTGCACCCGCGAGAGAGAGAGAGTGAGAGAAAAAGCGAGAGAGAGAACGAGAGCAAGAGAGAGAGAGAGGGCGAGAGCGAGAAAGAGAGAGAGAGATTTAATTTATAGGTCCGTCTATTACGGCTCCATTGTCGTCTGCGAATCTAACCGGTAAACATGTAACAGGTAATTACCGTAACGATCGAAGAACGCTTCGTCAGAAAACTAATATCGAAATAAACTAAAAAAAAATATTAAAAACTCGTATTAAAAATCGCATAATTACTCTCGCACTCGCGCTCGCGTTTCCGCATCTCGCTTCACTTTCATTTGGCATTATTAGTAAAATTACTACTACCTTGGCGTTTCTAGATGTATGTGAGGAGTGGGGAGGGGGAAAGTAGTTTCGACGAATCAAAATATCGAGTTTCAGAAAGGGTTTTTTGATTAATGATGAACACACTATTTTTTATTCATTAAATGCACTATTTGTTATTCATTAAACGCACGGGGAAAGTCGACTAGAGCAATTACTCATTCGTCACTGGGTTTTACTACATCTGATCAACGACATTTAACGTGACCTGGTTCACAGCACGTTGTAGAGAAACCGCACTGTGTTACAGTGGACCCTCCAGGTAGCAATAGCAGTAGTACTAGTAGTAGTAGTAGTAGCAGCAGCAGTAACACGAACATCAGCAGCAACAGCAGCAGCCACAGCCACAGCAGCAGTAACAACAGCCACAGCAATAGTAGCAGCAGCAGTAACACCAACAACAGCAGCAGCAGCAGCCACAGCAGCAGCAGCAACCACAGCAACAGCAGCAGCAGCAGCAGCAACAGCAACAGCAGCAGCAGCAGTAACACCAACAGCAGCAACAACAACAATAACAATAGCAGCAGCAGTAACACCAACAGCAGCTTCAGCAGCAGCAGCAGCAACAACAACATTAGCATCAGCAGCAGCAACAGCGGTAGAGTGGCGCCCCCACCCGGCGCTCCCGTACCAACCTCCTGCCGACGGCACTCACCTAATTACGAGAACTTCCGGTGACATGTCCGGCGGCAAACATTCGTCGTCTGACAACGTTTACTCGCGAAATGCGACGACAGAGGTCAACAGAGGTCAACAGAGGTCAACAGAGGTCGAGTTAATCGGCACCATGCACCGAGCTCCCCGCTCGCTTGAAGTCTGCTGCGCGCGGGGAGTAGATGACAGGATAAGATAAGGACGATACCCTATATCTATGTCTAGCTGGGGTTTCAGAGCTTCGCTAAGTCGGCAGGGTTTCTCCCATCTTTCCATTTGGGAGATGGGAGGATGGTACGGGCTACACCCGTGTGTGTGTACTTCGGTGTCGTGTCGCCTGTTTTATATGTTGGAGCTGTTAGTGTATCTCCGCCAGCTGCGGTTGTGTACGGACGGATGCACATCTCTGCTTGCTCCGCGGATTAACCGAGCGAAAGAGGAGGAGCTAAACGCACGATATCGATCTCTATCGCAGAGATTATCGATCTCTCACGCACGAATATCGATCCGTTTCACTTCGAGATACGTCGAGGATATCCGGATCGGTGGAAAACGTGTGAAATCGACTTTATGCTCATCGATTAGATTGATTTTTGGTCATCGATGTGAGGGAATCGCAACGCTGTGAGGGAGATGATCGTCTGTATTGACGTCACGATTTTGCTGAGTATGCAAGTATGCGAATTTCGCAGACGCTTTAACATTGTGGCGCCATCTCTCGGACTTAAATGCGTGTTCTTGTCCAAGTTTGCATAATTATTTTGACCACTGATCTCTATTTACTAACTAACAAGAGCTAATAATATTTTTATATAGTATATATTTAATATATCTTTATAGTTAATAGGTAGTTTTAGCTCTTGTACTATATAATAACTTAGTATATAAATATTAGTGGTATTGACTTACTCGTACGCATATTAGTAGACGAGATTTACTCGCTCTCTGCAATTTTGCTGTCAAATGATAAATGATCACAGAACCTCCGCACGATGGCAGCACGTACCAGTGTCACAGCTATTCGACGGCGGTGCGAATAAGGACACATTTGCTGCTATTCGCACCTTTCCTTCTGAGTAATACGTCGAGGGATATCTCGGATCGGATAGAAAACCGTGAATCGACTTTATGCTTTAGACTCATCGATTAGATTGAATTTTCTGGTACATCGATCGTGAGGGAATCGTCAACGCTGTGGGGAGCATGATCGTCCTGTATTGACGTCACGATTGTTGCTGAATGTATGCAAGTATGCGAATTTACCGCGACGCTTTAACATTGTGGCGCATCCTCTCGGACTTAAAATGGTGTTCCGTCAGTTTGCATAATTAATTTTGACCACTGATCTCTATTTACTAACTAACAAGAGCTGAATAATATTTTTACTAATAAAATATATATTGTATATATCTTCTCGATACGTTAATAGTGCTCTTTAGCTCTTGTTACTATATAATAACACTTAGTATATATAATATTAAGTGTATTGACTTACTCGTACGCATATATAGTAGACGAGATTTACTCGCTCTCTGCCAATTTGCTGTCAATGATAAATGATCGCAGACCTCCGCACGATGGCAGCACGTACCTAGTGTCACAGCTATTCGACGGCGAGTGCGAATAAGGTCCTCATTTGGCTGCTATTCGCCACCGCGGCAGGCGTAACTGGACACATTTGCCTGCTATCGCACCGCGAGCGTGCGAATAGGACGACATTGATGCTATCGCAGCCGCGGCGGTGCGAAATAAGCGACCACCTTTGCTGCCTATCGGCATCGCCGTGGGGCGGTGCGAAAAAGACACATTTTCTGCTATATTCGCACCGCGCCGGTGGAATAACAGGCAACATGTGAGCTGGCTAGTTCGCACCGCGGGCCCTGCGAATCAAGGACACATTTGCTGGCCTATTCGCACCGCGGCGGTTGCGAATAAGGACACATCTCTCGCTGCTATTCGCAGCCGTGGCGGTGCGAATTAAGGACACATTTTGCTGCTATTGCCACCTGCGGCGGCGCAAATAAGGGACACATTTGCTGCTACTATCGCACTGCGCGCGTCGCAAATAAGGACACATTTGCCTGCTATTCGCCACCGCGGGCCGTGCGACTACCGTCGCGAATAAGACACATTGCTGCTATTCGCACCCGCGGCCGTGCGGAATAGGACACATTTGCTGCTATTCGCTACCGCCGGCGGTGCGAATAAGATCACATTCTGCTGCGATAGCGCACCGGCGGCGGTGCGAATTAAGGACACGATTTGTGGCTATTCGGCACCGCGGCGTAGCGAATTAAGGAATTTTGCTTTGCTATTTCTACTACTGTTCAGATGCTCTGCGATCAAAGATACCCCGCTTTACATCACTGATACGACCATCGTCAGTAGTGGGGTTAACAAACAATAGCTATATCTCGTATATATATTATACTATAAGCGCTAAGCCGGCTCACACGTCACCTCACCCGAAGGATGAAGAGAGACGTCCGTATTGAAGATGAAAATCCATAGCAGGCTTCTATTGAATGAGTCGGCTTCATTTAATAAAAACTAAGGTGGTGAAACAAACAAGACACCTATTGCGTACCGTGCTTGCCTTCCCTGTGTGCGTCGCGCGTGCGTGGTGCGCTGCCTGCTGCGTGACGTGCGTGCGTGCGTGCGTGCGTGCGTGCCGTGCATCCCGCGAGAGACGTAGAGTAGAGAGAGAGAGAGAAAGAGCGAGAGAGAGAACGAGAGCAAGAAAGAAAGAGAGGGCGAGAGCGAGAAAGGAGAGAGAGAACGAGAGAGGACGAGAGAGAGAGAGAGAGAAGAGAAGAGAGAGAGCGAGAGAGCGAATAGAGGAGAAGACAACACTATTGCGTATGTGTGCTGCGTGGCGTGCGTTGTGCAGTGCGCGCGCGAGATGGAGCAGGAGCGAGATCCTGTAGAGAGCGAGAGGAGAGTGAGAGAAAGCGAGAAGATGATCGAGAGCGAAGAGAGACGAGAAGAAGAATGGGACGAGAGTAGAGAGAGCGAGAAAGAGAGAGAGAAGATGAGAGAGCAGAGAGAGAGAGGAGAAGAAAGAGAGAGATGAGTAGAGAGAGTAGAGAGAGAGAGAGAGGGAGAGAAGAGAGAGGAGAGAGAGAGAGAGAGAGAGAAAGAGAGAAAGATTCGTACTATATTTATCATTACGATTATCTCGACGATTGTGTGAATTGACGGCTCGCCTACGTGGGTTCGATCTTTTCCGCGTCGATTAGATATATCAATATGCTGACGGAATGTTGCATAATATCTTACTGGCTCACAACACAGCCAGTGCGGACTGTATCCACACATACATCATCACCCACGCCCGCACAACACGTACATCACCGCACCCAACCACGCACGCACATTGCGCGCCCGGCGCGCGGGCGCACAACACAACACACACACTACACCCACAGCCAGCTGCACACACACACACACACACAGCACACACACACATCACCGCACACATTACACACACACGCACACACACACACACACCGAGGCCGCGGCTTCTGCACTTATCATCATCATCATCGCACAACATCGTCACTATCATACATCTAGGCGCTACGCCACGGTTTTTGTTTTGTTTTTTTTTTTTTATTTTTTCGTCCATCTGCCCATGTACACACACACACACATGTTTTGTGTTTGTTTATTCGGTTTATTTTCCTTATTACTGGCGTCACAGGACACGGATGTCGGGGCTATTCATCCACTACTATCTACTTCATCTGCTCTACATTTCGGTGTCTGCACTAATTCAATACCTATCACCACACGTCACCCATTTCTACACTATTCATCAGCACCACACACTACATTACTATCTGTCCGCACAGTTGGGGATCACACACCAAAGCGGACCGCACACTCCATGTTGATTCCATTGCGATGGGCCGACGGCGGCGTTGACAATTTTTATGTGGCCGAGGGTTTTCACGTTAAGCGACCCATTCAGGCGTGGATCGATCTTAAATGCGTGCGATGTATAGAATTGAGAGAGACGGGGGAGAGAGAGAAAGAGAGAGAGAGAGAGACATGAGAAGAAGAGAAGACAGGAGAGAGAGAGACCGAAGAGAGACAGAAGAGAGAGAGAGACAGATGAGAGAGAGAGGGGGTTGCAGAGAGAGGAGAGAGAAGAAGAGAGCGAAGAGAGAGAAGAGAGAGAGAGAGGAGACACACAGAGAGAGAGAGAGCCAGAGAGAGAGAGAGGAGAGAGAGAGAGTGAGAAGAGGAGTGGGAGAAGAGAAGGAGGATGGAGAGAGATGGAGAAAGTGAAAAGAGAGAGAGGGAGAAGAGAAAAGAGAGAGAGTAGAGAGAGAGAGGAGAGGTAGAAGACGAGAGAGAGCGGAGACAGAATGAGAGAGATGATAGGCGGGAGAGAGAGAAGAGAGAGAGAGAGAGACAGAGAGAGAGAGAGAGAGAAAGAATCTAGACTAGTACACATGGACACTGGCCTGCGTCGCGCCGATCCCTCCTCCTTCTCCACTCCCCTCGACCTCCTCGCCTTCCCTCCTCCTCCTCCTCCCTTCTTCTCCTCCTTCTTTCATTCCTTCTCTCTCCGTCCTCCTCCTCCTTCCCTTCCTCCTCCTTCTCCTTCCTTTCCTCCTCCTTCTCCTCTCCCTCCTTCCCACTCTTCCTTCTTTCCTCCTCCATGTGGCTCTCCTCCTCCTCCCATCTTTTCTTTCCCTCCTCTCCCCTCGCCTCTCCTCTCCTCCTCTCCTTCTTCTCCCTCTCGCTCGCTCCGCCTCTCCTCAATCCTTGCACCCCCCAAGTTCTTCGTCGGCGCGATGAGACAAGCAATTATAAATTTAATTTGCTCGTCGCTTCATGTAGTGCTGATATTTAGCAGCGAGGATGAATTCGAGCGCGCCGGTGCGGAAGCAATGGCGTGCTGTATACGGCCGACGTAAAACTCTCTGACTAATTACCTTTGGGCGATCGTCAACGCCTACCCTCGCCGCTTACCATCGTCAGTGCGTCACCGATCGTCATCGTCACCGTCACCGGTGTATCGTCAACTGCTGTCACCGGGCCGCTAGCGATCGTCATTCGTCACCATCGTCATTCGTCACGTCATCATCGTCATCGTCGCCGTCGCGTGCTGAGTATGTGGGCGAGTGAGGCTGAGGTAGGGTATAGTGCAGCGAGGCAGTCGGATCGCAAAGAATGCCTTTTGACTAAAATCTATATATGAATTTGCCATCAAAATAAAATGCATATAACGTGTTGTTAGGGAGGGGTCTTCTCTCGTCCCCTCTCCCTCTCTCTATTCTCTTTCTTAATGTCTGCTCTGCTCTCTCTCTTCTCTTCTCTCTCTCTCTCTCCCTCTCTCTCTTCCTTCTTTCTCTTTCTCGTCTCGTCGTCTGCCTCTCTCTCTGCTCTCTCTCCTCTCTCTTTTCTCCTGCTCGTCATCTCGTCGCAGCTACCAGTGCTCTCGTCGAGTGTCTGTGTGGCGAATTGTGGGTGCGTGCGTGCTGTGCGTGCGTGCGTGGCCGTGCATAGCGTGCGTGCGTGCGTGTCGTGCGCGTGAGTGGACGTATCGATATGTGCTGTACAGGTGACCCGATCTATGCAAACATGTCGCGTGGTGCACGGCGCGTGCTGTGCGTGCGTGTGTCACTGGCGCGTGTGTGCGGGCGTACGTGCGTGCGTGGCGTACGTGCGTGCGTGCGTGCGTGCGTGCGTGCGTGGCGTGGCGTGCGTGCGTTGCGTAGTGTGCGTGGTCGCGTGCGTGCGGTGGCATGCGTGCGTGCGTGTGTGCGTTGTAGTATTATTCTTTTGCGCCGAGTATTATTTTAAATGCTTAGTTGCTCGTTTATTGCTCGAGCTTGTCATATTAATGGGTTTGACGTTTTCCCTGCTGCTTTTAGGCGCGGTACAAATATGCAATGTCATCTAATGAATGAATCTGAAAAAGCTCTTTTACCTCGTCATCTGAGAGAGGCGATGTGAGAGTAGAGAGAGAGATGAGAGAGAGAGAGACGAGAGAGGAGTAGAGAGGAATTCATCAAGAAGAGTCAATTGTTCTTGTAGTAAGCAATATTTATTTAATAGGTTCCATTATTTTCCATTCGTTATCTTCTCTCAGCGTTGATGTGATGTGTGTTTGGCTTTTGTCCTTTCCCCTCCCCACGCTCTCTCTCTCTCTGCCTCCGCTGCTCTGATCGGCTCGCCTGCCCACTCTCTCCTCTCTTCCTCTCTCTCCCTCTCTCTCTCTGCCCTCACGCTCGCCCTATCTCTTTTTTCATTTCTCGCGTCTCTTCTCTTGTCCCTTCGTTCTTCTCGCTCTCTCTCGCTGCTGGCTGCTTACTGCCTGCACTGGCTCCACTGCTATCTACTACTACTACTGGCTTGCTCGGCTGCTGCTGCTGCTGCTACTGGCTGGCACTGTGCTAGCACTGCTACTGTTGCTGGCTACATGCTGTCTGCTGCTTGCTGCTGCTCTGCTGCCTGTTGATACTAGCAATGTGGCGTTTCACTTCGCTGATTAAGTTTGCATCAATTCGGCTGTGATCCTGTGGCGAGCTGTGGTTAGCTTAGGAGGGCGCAAATTTAAGAGAGCTATAAGACTACTCTGACGTACCTGACGTGACTGCATTTTAAACCCTAACAGAGTGCCATGTTCGACACGACGAATGGTATGGAGCCCTCCCCTTGCTCACCGTCCTGCCATGCCCCTCTCCCTCCCGCGCCTCCGTGTCTTCCCTCTCTCCTCCCCCTGGCCGTCGCCCCCTCCCCTCCCGCTTGCGCGCCGCCCTCCCTCTCCCCGCCTTGCCGCGCACCATCCCCCTCTCCCGCCTGCCGCTGCCCCTCCCCTCCGCGCTGCCGCTGGCCCTCCCGCTCCCCCTGCCTGCCGCGGTCCGCTCCCTTCCCCCTTGCCGCCGCCCTCTCCTGGTCCCCCGCTTGCCGGCTCGCACCTCCCCTCTCCCGCCTGCTCCTCCTCCTCC
>NW_014577463.1:248176-254874 GCF_000485595.1 Priapulus caudatus
GCGGCGCAGTCGAATAAGACATCTACATTATGCGGCTATCGATCCGCGGCGTATGTGCGAATAGACACATTACTGCTATTCGCACCGCGGCGGTGCGAATAAGGACCACATTTCGCTGCCTATTTCGCACCGTGGGCGGTGCGAAAAGACACATTTTCTGACTATTTCGCACCGGCCGTGCATAAAGGACACACTTGCTGCTATGTCGCACCGCACCGCGCCCGTGCGAAATAAGGACACATTTGCTGCCTACGCACCGCGGCGGTGTGCGAATAAGGACACATTCTCTCTGCTGCTATTCGCACGGGGCGGTGCGAATTAAGGCACATTTTGGCTGACTATTGCTCACGCGGCGGCGCAAATAAGGACCATTTGCGCACGCACTTGCGGCGGCGCAAATAAAGGACACATTTGCCTGCTATTCGCACCGCGCGCCGTGCGACTCGCGTGCGAATAAGGACACATTTGCTGCTATATCGCACCCGCGGCGCGTGCGAATAAGGACACATTTGCTGCCTATTCGCACCGCCGTGCGTGCGATAACGACACATTTGCTGCGATCCACGCGCGGCGGTGCGAATAAGGACACATTGCTGCTATTTCGCACGCGGCGTAGCGAATAAGGAACGTTTGCCTTGCTATTTCACTACTGTCAGATGCTCTGCCGATCAAAGATACCCCGCTACAATCACTGATACACGACCATCGTCAGTAGTGGGGTTAACAAACAATACTAATCTCGTCATATATATTATATATAAGCGCTAACCGCTCACACCACCTCACCCCGAGATGAAGAGACGTCCTATGAAGACTGAAAATCCCAAGGCAGGCTTCATGAATAGTCGGCTATTATAAAAACTAGGTGGTGCAAACAAACAAGAACACCTATTGCTACGTGCTTGCCTCCCTGTGTGGCGTGCGCGTGCGGCAGTGCCGCTGCCTGCGTGCCTCGCGTGCGTGCGTGCGTCGGCGTGCTCGTGCGTGCCGTGCCACCGCGAGACGAGAGAGTAGCACGAGAGAGAGAGAAAGCGAGAGAGAGAACGAGAGCAGAGAGGAGAGAGAGAGAGCGAGAAGCGAGAAAGTGAGAGAGAGAAGAGAGAGAGAGAGAAAGAGAGAGCAGAAAGAGAGAGAGCGAGAGAGCGAGAGAGAGAGACACGCTATTGCGTACAGTGTGCGTGCGTGCGTGCGTGCGCGGCGCGAGCATGAGAGAGGAGCGAGATCGAAAGAAGACAGAGAGAGAGTGAGAGAAAAGCGAGCAGAGAGAGAACTGAGAGACGACAGAGAGAGAGAAAGAGAGAGAGGAGAAGAGGCAGAAGAGTAGATGAGAGCGAGAAAGAGAGAGAGAGAGAGAGAGACAGAGAGAGAGAGAGAAGGGGAGAGAAAGAGAGAGCGAGAGAGAGAGAGAGAGCAGGAAAGAACAAAGTTCGTCTAATGATCATACGATTACTCGACGGTTTGTGATTGGACGCGCTCGGCGCGACGTGTTGACTTTCCGCGATCGATCAGATAATGCAATAGCTGATGAAGTTGGATATATAATGCTACTGCTGCACAGCACGCCAGTGCCCGACTGTACCAAACACAATACACACACACGCACCACAACGACCACGTACACACCGCACCCGCAACCACCGCAACGCACGCGCGGCTAGCCGCGCGCACGCACCCCATACACACACACGACACACACACACGACACACCACACACACAGCCACACACACACACACACACACACAGTAACAACACAGTCTGCACCACACACACACAGCACACACGCCACACACACACTCACATGAGGCGCAGTTTCGAGTCTCCGTAATTTCTTTGCTAAAATATTTTCTGACGTGCGTAAGGATAAATATAATACAGACACTTGAACATAGTGTTTTAATCTTGTCTGGATAGCATAGTTGGTAAAGCTTTAGGCTGGAAGATGTAATACGCATGTTCGAATCTCCGTCATTTCTTTGCTAAAATGTTTTCTGACTTGTGTAAGGATAAATATAATACAGACACTTGAACATAGCAT
The DNA here is from genome assembly GCF_000485595.1 of Priapulus caudatus. NCBI lineage: Eukaryota > Metazoa > Priapulida > Priapulimorpha > Priapulimorphida > Priapulidae > Priapulus > Priapulus caudatus. Next base: position 250,213 of record NW_014577463.1, read on the forward strand.
TTCAATCTTGTCTGGATAGCATAGTTGGTAAAGCTTTAGGCTGGAAAAAGTGAGGCGCAGTTTCGAGTCTTCGTAATTTATTTGCTAAAATATTTTCTGACGTGTGTAAGGATAAATATAATACAGACACTTGAGCAGAGCGTTTTAATCTTGTCTGGATAGCATAGTTGGTAAAGCTTTAGGCTGGAAGATGACATGCGTAGGTTCGAATCTCCGTAATTCTTTTGCTAAAATGTTTTCTGACTTGTGTAAGGATAAATATAATACAGACACTTGAACAGATCGTTTTAATCTTGTCTGGATAGCATAGTTGGTAAAGCTTTAGGCTGGAAGATGTAATACGCATGTTCGAATCTCCGTAATTTCTTTGCTAAAATATTTTCTGACGTGTGTAAGGATAAATATAATACAGACACTTGAACAGAGCGTTTTAATCTTGTCTGGATAGCATAGTTGGTAAAGCTTTAGGCTGGAAGATGTGATGCGTAGGTTCGAATCTCCGTAATTTCTTTGCTAAAATGTTTTCTGACTTGTGTAAGGATAAATATAATACAGACACTTGAACATAGCGTTTTAATCTTGTCTGGATAGCAAAGTTGGTAAAGCTTTAGGCTGGAAGATGACAGGTTTGTGCGTTTTCGCACATGTACATTTCGAATAATTTCTCAGTTTCAAATGGGGAAATGTCGGATTTGCGCATGCCCATTCGCTCCGAAAATAGATAGCATGCGGCGAATTTATGAATTAAAATCATAGCCGGGCTATCCGACTATATGGAAACGTGGTAAAATTCGGCGAGCGCCGGCGTATCTGCGAATTACAGAACGCCATCATTTTCGTGCGGCCGACAGGCGATATGCACATGATACAATGCTGGACATAGTCACCGGTCGACGATTTTAACGCCTGCACCTCTTTCCGACGTCGCCTCAGCAACGGGCTGAGACGCTAGCGAAACTTTTTACCGCATGCACCTAATGCTGGCGACGTGCCCTCTAGGAAATTGCAGAAATCCAGCGAAATACTACTTGCGTCGGCAACTCTAGGGCATCCGGTAAACCCAGTTTTGATCGTTTTCGCACATGTACATTTCGAATCCGTTTCAAACGGGGAAATATCGGATTTGCGCATGCCCATTCGCTCCGAAAATATATAGCACGCGGCGAATTTATGAATTAAAATCATAGCCGGGCTATCCGACTATAGGGAAATGTGGTAAAATTCGGCGAGCGCCGGCGTATCTGCGAATTGCAGAGCGCCATCATTTTCGTGCGGCCGACGGCGCTATGCACATGATACAATGCTGGACATAGTCACCGGTCGACGATTTTACCGCGCGCACCTCTTTCCGACGTCGCCTCAGCGATGGGCTGAGACGCTAGAAAAACTTTATCGCATGCACCTAATGCTGGCGACGTGCCCTCTAGGCTCCTACCCCTCCACTGCCAACCCTTTCCCCCGTCTGTAAATTCTATGCCACCGCCTCCCCCGCCCTTTCTACCTCTGACTCATCACTCATCATTTATCAAGTTATTAATTAAACGCCCTTGTGTATATCGCCCTGCTGTCACTATTCACGCTCAGGTTTTTTTTACCATTGATATTGAACTTATTTCACTGCATCCCGCTATTCTGCATCTATGTATATGGGCGTGCGTGCGTGTGTATGCGCGCGCGCGTGTGTCACACACACACACACACACACACACACACACACACACACAATGTCTGTCTGTGTTTGTGTGTATGCATGCGCGTGTGTGTGTGCGTGTGTGTTCATGCGCGCGTGTGTATGTGCGTACATGCGTGCGTGCGTGTGCAGGCGTGTGTGCGCGTGCGTGTTTGTGTATGTGAGCGCACTGATCACAGTCCCCCGACTACAGCAACACAATTATGTCTTCAAGGCTCGCCGCATCGCGCCACACTACACGCGGTCAAGTGCCCGCACCCCCCACTCCCTCCCACCTACCCCCACCCCCAAGTGAATGCAGCCCGCCGCGAGACATTTAAGAAGCTCTTGCAACACTTAAAGCGATCTTCTGTTTCCAGCTATTACTGCTCCTTGATGCGTGCGTGCGTGCGCGTGCGTGCGTGCGTGCGTTGCTTTGATGTAGGCGGAATGAATGGCGACCACGGGGCACGAGCGAGGACGTGGGCAAACACACACACACAGAAATAGACGCAAACACTATATATCGCAACCAGCACGAGCATGCGTGGGCGGAGATGGATGAGGATGAGGAATATGACGACGTAATAAGAAAAAGATGAAGAAAAAAAGGTGGAGGAGGAGGGGAAGGAGGAGGAAGAGGAGGAGGAGGAGGAGGAGGAAGCGGAGGAGGAGGAGAAGGAGGAGGAGGAGGAGGAGGAGGAGGATGACGACGTAATGAGAGAAGAATGAGGAAAAGAAGGTGGAGGAGGAAAGGGAGGAGGAGTAGGAGGAGGAGGACGACGTAGCGTAATGAGAAAGGAATGAGGAAAAGAGGTGAGGAGGAAAGGGAGGAGCGAGTAGGAGGAGGAGGACGAGGAGGAAGAGGAAGAGGATGAGTATGAAGAGAAGTTGGAAGAGGAGAAAGAGATGGGAAAGGAAGTACCGGGGGAAGTAAATATCCGGAGAACTAACGGGGTAATCAAAGTTTTACGGATGCTGTAGACAAGATTTGCGGGGCAGTAGGCAGCGCAGCAGTAGCAAGCACAGCAGGCAGCAACAGCAGATAGTAGGAGGCAGCAGCAGCAGTAGGCAGTAGCAGTAGGCAGTAGTAGTAGTAGTAGTAGTAGTCAGTAGTAGTAGTAGTAGTAGTAGTAGTAGTTAGTAGTAGTAGTAGTAGTTAGTAGTAGTAGTAGTGGACTTATAGGTAGTGTGATAGGCGGGAGATAGGGCTATAAGGGGTGGCAGGAAGAGAGAGGAGACAGGATCTGTCGCATGAACGCATGCATGAGTCAGCATAACCACGCGCGCAGCGTCCCACGGCGCTCCCGCACGCGCATACATATTTATCCGTACATGGGGCCGTAATGACAGAAATGCGACTCGTGGGAGAGCAGTGCAGACGCAGCATATTCCAGTTACATGAGAGAGAATGTGGGATGATGGGGAGAATGGGAGAAGGGGGGGAGGCGGTAGACTCATAAGAGAATGTGAATGATGGGGGAGGGGAGAAGGGGGAGGCGGTGAGACCCATAAGAGAATGTGGGATGATGGGGGAGGGGGAGAAGGGGGAGGCGGTCAGACCCATAAGAGAATGTGGAATGATGGGGGAGGGGGAGAAGGGGGAGGGGCGGTCAGACTCATAAGAGAATGTGGGAATGATGGGGCGGAGGGAGCGAAGCGGGAGGCGGGTCCAGACACTGAATAGAGAATGTGGGATGAATGGGGGAAGGAGAGAGGGGGAGGCGTCAGACCGCATAAGGAGAATGTGGGATGATGGGGAGGGGGAGAAGGGGAGGCGGTGAGACGCCATAAAGAGAGGATGATGTGGGGAGGGGGATAGAAGGGGAGGTCGGGTCAGACCCGATAGGATTCAGTGGAATATGGGGGGAGAGTGACAGGGGGAGCGTCAGACCCATAAAGAGATTGGAGGAGGGAGGAGAAAGAGGAGGCGCGAAGGGGGCTGACAGACTTTGAAAGAATGTGCGATGGTGTGGGGGAAGTTGACTGCGGTGATGACGGACAAAAGGCTTGATCAATATGCATTAGTATCCATACTAGGGTGTAGTGTTTGTGTGTGTGATGACAGATGTCTAGTTGTGTGTCGCGCAGTGTTATCGTTGTACAGCGTAATAGTAGCTCATGAATACGCCAGCATCAATCATACACAGCTTGCTCTACACACACAGCGACACCACACACACACACAGCAGCACACACGCACACACACACACACACACACACACACACACACACACACACTTGTTGTAGCGCGCAGACAGCCCGCTAGGGAGCGCTACCACAGTCGGCGAGAAGAGAACGAGAGCAAAGATTAAGCGTGGCTTATTTATCGTTTGTTATTTATTGGTTTTGCAAGTCGGTTAGTTATTCATTTACGTCAGGTAGGCGAACAAGCAGGAAGCAAGCAAGCAGGCAGGCAGGCAGGAATGCAAACAGGCAGACAAATTCATGCAGGCAGGCAGACAGGCAAGCAAGCAAGCAGGCAAACAAGCTGACAAATGCATGCAGGCAGGCAGGCAGACATGAACGCAGGCATGCATACAAATGCAGGCAGGCAGGTAAGCGGACGGCAGTAAAGTGATATGAATCGCAGTTTTACGGCAGTAAAAGCGTCGACTAATTGTGGAATTGTCGCTCCGCACGCAGCTGCAGCCATATAGATGAAGCCATGAAGCCATATAGATGAAGCCATGAAGCCATATAGAGGAAGCTGTGAATCCATATAGAAGAAGCTGTGAAGCCATTTAGAGGAAGGTGAGGCTCTATAGAGGAAGCTGAAGCTCTATAATTAGCGGTGTCGTAAACAGACGCATCATTACGTTCTCCCGTCACGCAGCGCCGCAGCGAACGGCTGCGACTCCCCCTCCTCCTCCTCCCCGCTTCTCCCCCTCCTCTTATTCGCTCATCCTTCTCCTCCCCGCTCCTCCCCCTCCTCTTATCCGCTCATCCTTCTCCTCCCCGCTCCTCTTCCTCTTATGCGCTTCTCCCCTCCA
>NW_014577464.1:0-8859 GCF_000485595.1 Priapulus caudatus
TAAATAACACAATATCACAACAGCCTTCAATAAGATACTTATGTTTACCAACGGGCCAACCTATATAATTTCAGTGTGTATGTGTGTGTGTGTGCGTGCGTGCGCCGGCTGGCGTCGTGCGGATGCGTCGTGCGCGTGCACCCAGGCGTGTGCGAGTTCACTATAATGTATATATTATATATTACTATATAGGATGATATACTATATATATATATATGATATATATATATATATAATATAATATATACTAGTATTATAATATACATATATTTCGTATCGCACGTTATAATTATGGCATGTTGATTAAGTTCCTTGCACAGCGGGCGCAGTGGCGCGCATGTTGACTGTCGATGGTCACAGCAGCCGGTGCTCCGCGCACGCACATGCTACAGGACCAGTGGCTAGAACCTCATGTCGTAGCCGTCGGCGTCATCAGTCTGTCTGGCTGCGGCGCGCCCGCCCCGCCCGCGGTATGGACCTTGCCAGGGGTACATGCTTATGCGGAAGGCGGCTATCGCAACCGCCTCCTACACATAGCTCTAATCACACGTTGGCTGGCACTATCGCACTGCGCCACACACTTCCGTTGCTTGCGCGAGCTGCTGTATGTCAATGACAGTCGACAGGGTAGGAATAGACGCCGCGCGGCGTGCAGGTATGGCTCGGATACAGTCCGCCCCACGCGTGGCGTGCGCAATGCAAATTTAATTAAACGCGAAAAATCCCAAATTCTATCAAAGAATAAACGCCACATTCGTTTTCGGCGTTACATCGACAGACACCTCTGTACTGTTCATTTAACGTTTTCCCAACGCACGCTCCTCTCATCTATCATTGCTTCAGCGAATCATGCTATTCAGCAGATGCCATTGCCTATTCGACTTCAAGAAACTCATTAAAGGATAGATATTTTTTCTCTGTTTAACGTAGATTCGTTGCAACTTCATCGGGTAAGACCAGTATAACAGTACTCTCGGCTTCCCATACGCGTTTCCTCGCCATTGGGCCGCAAATGCCATGGGCGGACATGGCGGACACGTCCCCCCCCACTTTTTGAAGGGTGGGGGACACGATACTAAATCGGTCGACCGGCAGTTTTTGATATGAGCTTCTGCATAATTCGGCAAGCCTTCTTCTTATAATATTATTATTTTTGCTTGTTTCGACTAAATGAAAAATAAATTATTAAAATATAAAAAAAATGACTCCAAATTGTAACCTAAACTGCCATTCAGCAATCGAGACCGTTTACTGTGCTATACGTGCCCTAGTATAGGTAGGATATTGAAAGGCATTTGCTAGTCTCGAGTTCCAGAACTCTTGTCACCGCCATATCCGATGATACAAGCGATGCACATGGATTTAACGTAGACTGTGTTGATATTAAGGCTAGTACGAGCGCGCTCGCCTAGCTGATTAGCTAACTATTGAATCTGTGGTACGATATATGCTACATTCGTATATATATTATATATTAGGATATCCGTTATATGTTCCTGTTATATAAATTAGTGGACCTGTGTTTATATAAGGAGAGCGCCCTATCCTGTAGCGTAGCAAACTGCTACTTCATTCTCGCCCACCCTTCTCCTGGTCTTCTTTTTGTGGTCCGCCACGCTTCATCCTCTTTCTTCTTCCACCAACCTCGTTTATTTTCTTAGCGCCTCGTTCCGTCTCCCACCCCTCTCTTCCCTCAGCAAGCTATATTTCGTCCTTTTATGTAGGCCGTCTGCCACGCCTAAAACCGGTGCTCGGCGCATGCGCAATATCTCTCCCCAAAAAATAATAAAATTTAATATTGTTGCAAAATGTTATTGAATTTAAAATGAAGAGGCAGTTATCCTAGCATAGATTTATTCATGATAACATATTTCATCAGTAGACATCATTGTGAAGAGAATGGAGTATATGACCTGTGCATGTAAGGCCCGCGGCAGGTATACCAGCCAGTACACAATCTGAGCTACGTTAGGGTGTGTTAGCGCATTGGCGCAATATCTCACAGAGGAGTTATATTGTTGATAAATATGATTTAACAATGCGCTTAGGGGGTGTGGTATTCTCATGCATAGATTTCCCTAATATAACTTTATCAGTAAACCCTGTGTAAATCATAATTAGCACACGAAGAAGCGCACCTAAACATTAGAGGAATACAAAAATTACACTACTTTATGCGCTTTGTTCTTCCTCCTTTCCCTTGCTCCCCTGTCCCCTCGGCCCTCAGCTTCATTTCTGTCTACAAGCGCCCAGCTATCTTTCCTGACGCATTCCTTAGTTCTCTGTCCCCTCTTTTCCTCGGCAAAGTATATTATAATGTTTACCCTCATTACGGCACTGCACGCCTAACACGGTGCGCGCGATGCGCAAAATAAATTTTTTTTTCTATCGATAGCGAATCGTTATTTTGCAAAGATATGCATTTTAAAATGAGAGGAGTTATCCTAGCCATAGATTATATTTATTACATTCTTATCATGAGGACATCAATTTATAAATAGAGGAAGGCACTTGTGCATGTAAAGGGTCCCGGCTGCCTATACCAGCTAGTTACACAATCTGGCTACGTTAGTGTGTTAGCGCATGCGCGAATATCTCACCAGAGAAGTTATATTTCATTTGAGGGAAATATGCATTTAAAAATAGTTAGGGGGTATATCAGCCATGATTCCCTCAATCATAAACTTTATCAGTAGACCTATGTTCTAATTGTAGGAGAGCGCCTAGCCATGTTAGGATTACAACGCCTACTTTATGCCCTCGCGTCCTTTCCCCTTGCCTCTCTTGTCCCTGCTCAGCCTTTTCATTCTTCTTTTAACCGCCCCCAGACGATTTTCTCTGCCCGCATTTCCTTAGTCTCCCATCCCTGCTTTTCCCTCAGCAAGCTATATCATAAATGTTTACCTTAGACGGCACTGCACGCCTACGACGCGGCGCGCGCATGCGCATGATCTATCGATTAGAAATCGTATTTCTGCCAAAAATTATGCATTTTAAAAAGAAGAGGGGTTATCCTAGCATAGATTTATATTATAACATTTCCGATCAGTAGATCAGTTATAAATAGGGAGGAAGGGACTTTGCATGTAAAGACTCCGGGCTGCGTATACAGCAGTACCACAATCTGAGATACGTTAGTGTGTCCTAGCGCATGCGCAATGATCTCACCAAGGAGTTATTATTTTGTGATGAATATTTAGCATTTACAAATAGTTAGCGGGGTATTTCAGCCATAGCGTTTCCCTTAATAAACTTTTATCGGTTGACATGGTGTTGTATAATTTAGGGGGAGCGCCCTAGCAGGTTAGGGTACAAAACACCTTACGTTATGCCTCGCTTCCTGCCTTGCTCCCCCTAGCCCTCACTCAGCATCCTTCTTCTTCTACCGCCCCCAGCTATCTTCCCTGCCGCATTCCTTCAGATTTCCTCCCCTCTTTCGCCCCTCAGCAAGCTATATTATAATGTTTACGTTCAGCACGGCCCACTGCACGCTAACACCGGTACGCGGCATGCCGCATATTTCGAGAAAAAACATTGTATTTTGAAAAGATTAATGCCATTATAATAAAGAGGAGTTATCCTAGCATAGATTTATATTCATAACAATATGCAATCAGTAGACATCATTTAATAACATCGATGAGGAAGACATGCATGTAAGGTCCTGCTGGTAACGACCAGTACACAATCTGGCTCGCTTAAGTTGTTAGCTGCATTGCGCCAATATTCTCACCAGAGGAGTATATATTTTGTGAGGAATCTGATTTAAATTGTTAGGGGGATTATCTCAGCCCCATAGATTTCCCTAATAAACCTTTATAGCGAGCCGGGACCTTTACATACATGCGTCTTCTCGATTTTATTAAATTGATGTCTACTGGATTAGAATGTTATTTATGTAAATCTATGCTATGGATAACTTCTCTTCATTTTAATGCATAATCTTTTGCCCAAAATACGATTTCCTCGCGGAGCGATATTTGCGCTATTGCGCGCGCCGTTGTTAGGCGTGCCACGTTGCCGTCTGCATCGCGTAAACCATTATAACATAGCTTGCTGAGCGGAAAGAGCGGAATGGGCAAACTGAGGAAATGCGGCAGGAAAGATAGCGTGGTGCGTATAGAGAAAGAAGAATGCTGGTGGGGCAGGGGGAGGCAAGGGAAAGGCGCGGAAGCTGGCATAAAGTAGGTGTTTTTATTTTTAGTACCCTACATGCTAGGCGCTCCCACTAATTATAACACATGATCAACCGATAAAAGTTTATTAGGGAAACCTATGCCTGAATACCCCTAACTATTTAAATGCATATTCATCACAAAATATAACTCCGTTCTGGTGGATATTGGCGCATGCGCTAACACCTAACGTATCCAGATGTGTCACTGGCTGGTAATACGCGCCGGGACTTTTACATGCAAGTCTTCCTGCCTATTTATTAAATGAATTCTAACTGATGGAATAGTTATAATATTAATCTATGCTAGGATACCCCTCTTCTTTTTAAATGCATAATTTTGCAAATACGATTTCTGTCGATAGATATCCTGCAGCATTCCTAGCGCGCGCACCGTCGTTAGTTGTGCAGCTGCCGTCTAAGGGTAAACATTATAATATAGCTTGGCTGGGGAAAGAGGGTGGACTTAGGAGACTAAGGAATGCGCCCCCAGAGAAAATCGCTGGGGCGGTAAACGAAGAAGGAAGCTGATGCGAGCGACAAGAGAAGGCAAGGCCGAAAGGACGCGAGGGACCATAAAGGTAGGCGTTTTGTATCTACATCTATCGGGCGCCTCTGCCTAATTATGAACATAGGTCTACTGATAAAGGTTTATTAGGCGATAATCTATGCTGATATACCCCCTAACTATTTTAAATGAATATCTCATGAATATTACTTATCTGGTGAGATATTGCGCATGCGCCTTACCACACTACGTAAGCCAGATTGGCTACTAGCTGAGTATACGGCAGCCCGGGACCTTACATGCAAAGTCTTCCTTCTATTTATTAAATTGATGCATTACATGATAGAATGTTATAATATACTATGCTAGGCATAATCCTCTTCATTAAATGCATAATCTTTGCAAAATCGATTGCTCATCGATAAGAATTATTGCGCATTGCGCGGCGCACGCTGTTTTAGGCGTTGCCAGCTGCCGTCTTGACGGTAACATTTTAATATAGCTTGACGAGGAAAAGATGGTTGACAGCTGAGACTAAGGACATGCGTCAGAGAAGATAGCTGGGGGCGGTAGAGAAGCACGAACGGGCTGAGCGTAGGGACAGGGAGCAAGGCGAAAGGAGGCAAAGGCATAAGGTAGGCGTATTTTGTACCCTACATTGTATAGGCGACGCTCTCCTAATTATAAACACAGGCCGTTTACTGATAAAAGTTTATTAGGCGGAATCTATGCTGAGAGATACCCCTAACCACTTTTAAATGCTATTTTTCATCACAAAATATAACTCCTCTTGTGAGATATTGCGCATGCGCTAACACACTAACGTAGCCAGATTGTGTACTGGCTGGTATACCTGCCGGGGCCTTACATGCAAGGTCTTCCTCCCATTTCTTAAATGATGTCTACTGATGGAATGTTATCATATAAATCTATGGTAGGATAACTCTTCATTTTAAATTCATAAATTTTGCAAAATATTTATTTTATTATTTTTTTGGGGAGATATTGCGCATGCGCGAGCACCGTTTTAGGCGTGCAGGACGGCCTACATAAAAGTACGAAATATAGCTTGCTGAAAGAGAGAGGGGTGAGAGACGGAACGAAGGCGCTAGAGAAAATAAACCGAGGGGCGGTGGAAGAAGAAAGAGGCTGAGCGTGGGACAAAGGAGGCCAGGAGAAGAGTGGGCGAGAATGAAGTAGCAGTTTTGCTCGCTACAGGATAGGGCGCTCTCCTTTTTATAAACACAGGTCCACTAATTTATTATAACGAACATATACGATATCCTATATATAATATATATACGAATGTGCATATATCTACCACAGATATCAATAGCTACTGGAGAGCTAGCGCGCGCGCGTACTAGCCTTATATATTACAAGTCTACGTTAAATCCATGTGCATGCTTGTAGCATCGGATATGGGGTGACAAGATTCTGGAACTCGAGACTAGCAAATCCTTTTAATATCCCCTACCTAGGGCACATAGCAGCAGTAAACGGTCGCGATTGCTGTAATCAGTTTAGGTTATCAATTTGGAGTCATTTTTTATACTTTATATTTTTTTCATTTAGTCGAAACAAGCACAAAATAATAATATTATAGAAAGGGCTTTGCCGAATTATGCAGAAGCTCATATTCAAAAACCCGGTGGACATTTTATATCGTGTCCCCCACCCTTCAAAAAGTGGGGGGGACGTGTCCCCATGTCCCCATGGCATTTGCGCCCATGGCAGGAAACAGCGTATGGGAAGCGAGAGGTACGTTATCCTGGTCTTACCCGATTAAGTTGCAACGAATCTACGTGTAAACAGAGAAAAATATCTATCCTTTATGATTTTCTTGTAGTGAATTAGCAATGGCATCTGCTGAAAGCATGATTCGCTGAAGAATGATAATGAGAGGAGCGTGCGTTGGGAAAACGTTAATGAACAGTATAGAGGTGTCTGTCGATGTAACCCGGAAAACGAATGTGCGTTTTATTTGATAGAATTTAGATTTTCGCTTTATTAAATTTGCATTCGCAGCGCAACGCGTGCGGACTGTATCGAGCCATACCTCACCCGCGCGGCGCTATTCCTACCCTGTCGACTGTCATCGCACTACAGCAGCCTCGCGCAAGCACGGGAAGTGGTGTGGCCAGTGCGATAGTGCCAGCACGTTGATTAGAGCATGGTGTAGGAGCGGTTGCGATAGCCGCCTTCCGATACATGTACCCCTGCAAGGTCTACCCGGTGCGGGGCGCCGCAGCCAGACAGACGATGACGACGACGGCTACGACATGAGGTTGCTCGCCACGGTCCTGTGCATGTGCGTGGCCGGCGGGAGCACGGCTGCTGGTACGATCGACAGTTAGACATGCGCGCCACTCGCCGCTGTTGCAGGAACTAATCAACAATGACATAATTATAACTGCCGGGGCCTTACATGCAAGGTCTTCCTCCCATTTCTTAAATAATGTCTACTGATGGAATGTTATCATATAAATCTATGCTAGGATAACTCCTCTTCATTTTAAATTCATAAATTTTGCAAAATATTAATTTTATTATTTTTTGGGAGAGATATTGCGCATGCCCGAGCACCGTTTTAGGCGTGCAGGACGGCCTACATAAAAGTACGAAATATAGCTTGCTGAGGGAGAGAGGGGTGGGAGACGGAACGAAGGCGCTAGAGAAAATAAACCGAGGGGCGGTGGAAGAAGAAAGAGGATGAACGTGGGACAAAAGAGACCAGGAGAAGGGTGGGCGAGAATGAAGTAGCAGTTTTGCTCGCTACAGGATAGGGCGCTCTCCTTATTATAAACACAGGTCCACTAATTTATTATAACGAACATATACGATATCCTATATATAATATATATACGAATGTACATATATCTACCACAGATATCAATAGTTACTAAAGAGCTAGCGAGCGCGCTCGTTCTAGCCTTACATATCACAAGTCTACGTTAAATCCATGTGCATGCTTGTAGCATCGGATATGGGGTGACAAGATTCTGGAACTCGAGACTAGCAAATCCTTTCAATATCCCCTACCTATACTAGGGCACGTAGCAGCAGTAAACGGTCGCGATTGCTGTAATCAGTTTAGGTTATCAATTTGGAGTCATTTTTTATACTTTATATTTTTTTCATTTAGTCGAAACAAGCACAAAATAATAATATTATAGAAAGGGCTTTGCCGAATTATGCAGAAGCTCATATTCAAAAACCCGGTCATTCTTTGGAAATAATAATAATAATGAATAATAATAATAATCAATAATAAAGTTATCACAAATCGGAGATACTACATTAATGTGCGGATATGGCAGTGCACGACAGGATCGCACGATACCTGCAAACCGTCTTCTTGATACAGATGCCTCCACAACAAGAAAGAAAAACGATGCCTGCTGATTGACCGTGCCGTACCAGATGATATTAAATCATGGTGAAGGAAAGCGAAAATTCAACCAAGTACAAAATCCTGGAGAATTGAAATTAGAGGATGTGAATATACTAAGACGAAAATTGTGCCAGTGTGGTTGGAGCCCTTGGCTCTATAAAGAATGTGTTTGAGATAGAACATTTAAGAGACTCCCTGCCCCACACTGCCAAGAAGTGCCCGAAAATCGCACCTTACGTTGTGAACAGCACCACATTCCTTGCCCGAAAAATTCTGATTAAATCTCCTATGTGCAGGTTGGGACACGGTCAACCCAGAAGCCACCGGCTAATGCCGTCGGCCACTGGCGCTGGGTCTGGCTTCTTCGCAATTTTCCTCTTCCTGACCGCCCACTATCTTTCTCCAATGTGTTTCTATCACATTTGATCTTCGTCTCTTCTTCACTTGTCTCTATCACATTTGATCTCTCTCATTCTCTCTCTCTCTCTCCTCTCTCTCTCTCTCTCTTTCTTCTCTCTCTCTCTCTCTTCTCTCTCTCTCTCTCTCTTTCTCATCCTCCCCCCTCCCGCTCTTTCTCCCCCTCTATCTCTCTCTCTCATTTATCTCCTTCATTGTTTTTGAACGGTATACTTACCACAATAGTAGTGACATTAAGCGGTCTATCCCAGCTGCTCACATGATCCAATACGGCTTCCTCTGTTTCTGCTGGGTGCTATATATGCCAAACCAAACAGTAAGTAAAATAACACAATATCACAACAGCTTCAATAAGATATTAGTTTC
>NW_014577464.1:9602-11556 GCF_000485595.1 Priapulus caudatus
AATCACGGCATTAGCCGGTGGCTTCTGGGTTGACAGTGTCCCAACCTGGCACATAGAGATTCAATCCAAAATTTTTTCGCAGGGTGTGTGCTGTTTCCAGTAGTGCGATTTTCTGCACTTCTTGGGCAGTGTGGTGGCTAAGAAGTTCCTTAAGGCTCTTCTCAAAGCCATTCTTTATAGAGCCAAGGGCTCCAACCACCACTGGCACAATTCTCGTCTTAGTATTCCACATCCTCCTAATTTCGATCTCCAGATCTTGGTGTACTTGGTGTGTTTGTCTCTCTTTCCTTCACCATGATGTTAGTATCATCTGGTACGGCTACGTCAATCAGCAGGCATCGTTTTTCTTTCTTGTTGTGGAGCACTATATCAGGGCGGTTTGCAGGTATCGTGCGATCTGCCATATCCCACATTATGGTAGTATCTCCGATGTTGGTAACTTATTATTATTATTATTAATATTATTATTAATGATGATTTTGTTGTTATTATTATTATAGTTGTTGTTGTTATTATTGTTTTACACCGACAACTTGGTGAGCACACGTAGAATCGCTGTTCATTGGTGCGACAGGATGCGTCATGAGTGCGTCTCTCCCTTTTACAGGAGGCGCCGTTCATGTACTGCAAGAACACGCCGGGGACCGGCGAACCGACAAACGCACAGTTTTCAGGACACATTAAAGACGTGCTTGATGATCTGTCACGAAATCTCGGTAGTAGTGACGATTGTATACGCTACATTGATGCTGCCATTGCAATTTATTATACCTGTCCCGTAAAGCGGTGTTCTAGAGACAATATCTCGGTGTCAACAGAAATCGCTCTCTCTGTTTCCAGGTCGCCTGGTAGTTTTTAGAAATCGCCAGGAATGTGGAAATATCTCGAAACCAATAGAGAACATTTTGGGTACTCGTGCAGCAACACTAGTAACATGTGCAAGCACAACGGAAAGAAACTATCAAAGTGCCCATGTTTATATTTAGTCGATAGAGGACAGAATGCTATCGTCCATTGTAAATCTGCTGTACAGGGTGGACGTTGGGTGCAGCATTGGCGTTATGGTTAGCACTCAGAATTCCGCAGTGAGGGTTCCTATGGTACGCTGTAGTGACAGAGACGAGCAGAAATCTTTCATGCGTCTGAGCTCAAATTCAAGTCCCGGAAAGTTACATCTATGCCTCCTGACCATCGAGTCACCGCTCATTGGCACATAATTAGTTTAGTAACCCGCAACGCTTTATAGTGTATCATGTGTTGCTATGCTATGGCAATAACAGGAATCTTTAGAAGCAAAGTGATTTTTGGTCGATCAGGACTAAGGAATACTGCAACAGTTACATACAGCTCTCACTTAGGGAGCATTTATAATTATTAGATAAATTTGACAGCTCTAGCCTTTGCAATTTTAATTTGCTTTTGCAACAAAATTAAATGAAAAATGTAGACTGATAGTCAAGCAGTAAGGAGAGAGATTGTGGCGCGTAGCCAACTTCTTTCTTCTTATTTATATTAGTATATTTCAGTATGATTGCCATATTATAATCATTAACATAGTATCATTTTGTACAAATGTATTTACTGCGTGCATGAGCACCCATTACGTGAACGCATGGCGTTAGTGATATGTTCATTATTACAGGGTTTGAGTACAAGCTGTCACTCGTGCCTGATAGCAAATACGGCAGCCGACTGGCCAACGGTTCGTGGAACGGGTTAATAGGCGAAATCATCGCGCAGGTGAGCGACGATGCATGTTGACCAGAACATCTATTAGACGCTATAGATAAACATGAGCAAATTCACCCGGACGCACGTACGGTGGCGCACACACGCAGGCATATACACGAAGACACACATGCGCGCGCGCACGCACACACGCACGCACGCACGCACGCACGCACGCACGCACGCACGCACGCACACACACCCACTTCCCAAATTCTGCAAATCC
>NW_014577464.1:11566-13574 GCF_000485595.1 Priapulus caudatus
CTACTACAATACACAGTGTATTGTTGAAAGTGTATTGTTAGTTACCAGGATTATCTGGATATTAATATGCAATGGTATTTCGGCGCAGTATTCTATAGCGAAATATTTGAATAGATTCCGCTTCTGTTTTTTATGAATTTACGAACCATAAACCACACCTAAAACATCATGAATACATCGTGAAGAAATCCTAAAAAAAGCTTCTGTCAGCGACTATCGTGCAGTAGTTACCAGCCATTGTTGTACCGCGCATCCGCGCGTGGTTAGTTTATGCTGGTTCGTGTTATGTCCTACACCAAACAAAATTAACCCAACGAAAGCCCTAACCCTAGCCATGACTCTAACACTAACCCTTACCCTAATCCTAATCCTGATCCTGACCCTCACACTAACCCTAACCATAACCCTAATCCTAACCCTAATCCTAGTCCTAGCCCAAACCTAACCCTAACCCTAACCCTGACCCTAACCCTAATCCTGATCCTGACCCTATCCATAACCCTAACCCTAAGCCTAACCCTAACCATAACCATAGCCCTAACACTATCCCTTACCCTAATCCTAACCCTAACCCTAACCATAACCCTAATCCTGATACTGACTCTATCCATAATCCAAACCAAACACTAACCCCAACTCTTTCCTCAACACTAATCCTAACCCTAACCCTAACGCTAACCCTAACCCTAACACTAACCCTAACCCTAACCTTAACGCTAACCCTAACCATAACCATAAATCCTAAGCCTAACCCTAACTCTAACCATAGCCCTTACACTACTCCTTACCTTAACCCTAACACTAACCCTAACCATAACCATAACCGCAACCATAACCGCAACCATAATCCTAACCCTAATCCTGACCCTAACACTAACTCTAACTCTAACCCTAACCCTAACCATAACCATAAACTTAACTTTAACCCTAACCCCAACCCTAACCCTAATCTTAACCCTGACCCTAACACTAATTCTAACACTAACCTTAACCCTAACCCTAGTCCTAGTCCTAGACCTAGTCCTGGTCATAACCCTAACACTGACCATATCCCTATAAGCCTAATCCTAACCATAACTTTTACCCAAGCCTTCGCCGCTCTCGCAGGTTCAGCCCTTACGAGTGGGCGACCAAGACTGAGAACGGCACGGCCGATAAGGTGCAAGGTGAATTCTACAACATACAGAACTCCGCCTTCACTGTCAGCGGCCTGCTCTTCTTACAAGGTAGAGATGCATCATCTCAACTGCGCTACTGTATGTGTGTGTGCGTGTGTGTGCGTGTGTGTGCGTGTGTGACCCGGTCCGACGTGTGTGTGTGTTGTGTGTGTGTGTGTGTGTGTGTGTATGTGTGCGTGCGCGTGTGTGTGTGCGTTGCGTGTCCTGTTGTCGTTTCTTTCTACAGCTACCTTAGTGTTACAGTATACCTTGCTATCGATGACGCTTACTGTCGCTTACATTGATCCCTACAGCTACGGTAACAGTAGTAAGCTACAGCTACCTTACTACTGTTACCTTGCTATCGATACCTTACTGGCTACATTGTTACAGCTATCTTACTACTGTTACCTTGCTATCGATACCTTACTGTCACTACATTGTTACAGCTACCTTACTACTGTTACCTTGCTATCGATACCTTACTGTCGCTACATTGCTACAGCTACCTTACTACTGTTACCATGTTATCAATACCTTACTGTCGCTACATTGCTACAGCTACCTTACTACTGTTACCTTGCTATCGATACCTTACTGTCACTACATTGCTACAGCTACCTTACTACTGTTACCTTGCTATCGATACCTTACTGTCACTACATTGCTACAGCTACCTTACTACTGTTACCTTGCTATTGATACCTAACTGTCGCTACATTGTTACAGCTATCTTACTACTGTTACCTTGCTATCGATACCTTACTGTCGTTACATTGCTACAGCTACCTTACTACTGTTACCTTGCTATCGATACCTTACTACTGTTACCTTGCTATCGATACCTTACT
>NW_014577464.1:15638-19662 GCF_000485595.1 Priapulus caudatus
CCGTTTGTAGAAAGAATGGGGTTGTTTTTTTGAAATATATTGTTTATATATATATATGTATATGTAGTAGCAAAGAGAGGATACTACTACTGCTACTACACTACCCCCCCCCCCGCCCATCCACCTGCTGCTGCTGCTGCTGGTACTGCTACTGCTGCTGCTGGTACTGCAGCAGCCACTTTTTACACATACGTTATGATGTACCATACTTTATCAAATATTGTGTTTTATGACTGTCTATTTCCTACTGCCACATTTCTCCACTGACTACTTTTATTCTCTGTATTTGCCAGGTGCGTATGGATCGAAACGACGATACCCAGATTTTGCAGTGACACTCAGCATTCTCCCGTCGTTACCATGAAAGCTGATCTAACGCGTCCATTATAGATATCGTGTAAGATAATATAGTTAAAATAAATAATAACAGTGAGGCTACTGTTTGTCATTTACATCATGCACGACTGATTCATGCTCACAGTCGGCAATGCAGCCGTATTCACAAGAATATAGAAAATAAAAAGAACCTGATTTTATTGCATTAATTCGCCATAAATATTTTTCGATCTATGTGCAGTGTAGTTTTCCATTCTTCGGGGCGATATATTTAGATTGCGTGTTTTTACTAATAAATATATAATAACGTCAATATGTCCAGTTATTCGTTTTTATATTGGACATTTTCCACTGGATTTCAACGGCTACCATTTAGTAATGTTAGGTGGATATTATGCTATAGGACACATGTCTTCTAACATGAAAAGATCTAACATGAAAACATGAAGCCTCTACCGTCTACGGGTGCGAGATGACAATTCTAGGGATGCAAATCTGCCGATTAGTTACGAAAATTATATTTTCCCCGACTTTGTGACGATATTTATACTACTTCTCTTGGATTACTGTCTTCTCATTATAAAATTATGCAAAAAGTTTAATAATACGTGTATTTTGTTATCAGTCATAAGAATTATCTTAAGTAGTAGTTTTTTGACAAGCTGTGCGGAAAATCACACGTTAGGAACTGAAATGGCGCGACACCGGATATATGTTAGGAAATTAAGAATGGGGAAATCGGGGTGCATAAAGAGAACAATTCCTATAATTAAGTTTTATATTAGTTATTTACAAGTTACAACCACTTATGATTATGTGCTATGTTTCGAATTGGATAATCAGAAGATTGTTTTTCTTAAATATGATGAGAATATAATTTCATGTCTTCAATTATAACACTCAAAATTGCCCATTGTTTTTTCAAGATGAGGAGTGCCAGAAAACGTTGCAAGATATCAAGAGTAGATAATAACAATAATAATAACTTGAAGATATCAACGGGTGCGGCCTCCTAGATACGATATAAACTAGTGATCGATATCAAACCTATCATTGCCCATTTTTATGGAAACATTATATTCTGCATGCAAATTCCTAAAGTACAGCGGCCACACAGAAGCCAGCTTTAATGAATTTCTATGTGGAACGCGGACCCTGCCGAGTGCACAAAAGCTAAAAAAAAACTAGACAAAATTGTGACTCAATTTTATCGATCAATATTTTAACGTACGTGTGCCGACAATTTACAGTCACGCGTAGCTCTAAAACTAATGCACGCCACGGTAGACGGAGAGAAGCTGACAAGTAGCAGAATGAACCTGTAATGAACGTTGCGTAAAAGCCTCGAATCAAATACAAGAGAAACATTTTAGGCAGTTAGGTGCGCGCCATTCACGCGCACGCGTGGCACTATACGTTTCAGTATTTCACGCATAATTACGTATAATTTAACGCAACGTGACTACGTATTAGCAGATAATCGGTAAGAAACAATTAATCGTAACTGGAGGTAAATCGATAGATGAGACCGATCGCTGGAGTCTAGGCAGACAGACAGACAGACAGACAGACAGACAGACAGACAGACAGACAGAGAGACAGACAGACAGGCAGACGGACAAACGGACCGACAGATAGACAGACGGACAAACGGACCGACAGATCGACAGACAGACAGACTGACGGAGAGACGGACAGACGGACAGACAGACAGACAGACAGACAGACAGACAGACAGACGGACAGACGGACGGACAGAATGACAGACAGACGGACGGACGGACAGACAGACAGACAGACAGACAGACAGACAGACATACATACATACATACATACATACAGACAGACAGACGGACGGACAGAGAGAGAGAGAGAGAGAGAGAGAGAGAGAGAGAGAGAGAGAAAGAGAGAAAGAGAGAAAGAGAGAGAAAGAGAGCGATGCACATATGTATACGCATGTTTTTATTTCTAGTCTAGAATGCATGTTGCAGTAACGACGCTTTCCGCTTTGCTGCTCGCTTTCTCTTTCCCACGCACTGGTTCACACGCACACCATCGCTACTGTTAAGCATCAATTCTTTTATTAATAGTAATCGACTGCAGCACGCGCGTGTTACGCCCGTAATGTTGCTTACCTTGAGGGACTGGCCCGCTCGGGACCCGTCTCACCCACCCACGTCCCACGTGGCGCGCTGCCCGGCTTGCCTCATACACACCACATATACACATCTGTTGCTGCTGCTGCTGCTGCTGCTGCTGCTGATGCTGCTGCTGCTGCTGCTGGTAGTGGTGGTGGTGGTGGTGCTGCTGCTACTGCTGCTGCTGCTGCTACCGCTGGTGTTGTTGTTGTTGTTGTTGGTGGTGGTGGTGGTGCTGCTGCTAGTGGGGATAGTGCTGCTGCTGCTGCTGCTACTGCTGTTGCTAGTGGTGGTAGTGCTGCTGCTGCTACAGCTACTGCAACTGCTGCTACTGCTATTACTGCTGCGCTGCTGCTGCTGCTACTGCTACTGCTGAATGAGAAAAGGCTAAACTCACGCTTATAAATCGACTTAGTCAGTGCTGTTAAGATAACTTTAAGCTAATAAATTCTAAAATGGTGCAAGCGCAATCAAAACGGACATAAAACTATTAGAATCCATTAGATCGTTCGTATTTGCTACGTTGAGCAACTATGCATCGGAAATGATCTAGCTTGGCAAGCATGTCGTGAAATTAATGTACACTAATATCATCGAATTAACAATTCATAAAAGGCATTAGTTAACGGCTTCTCACAAATAACGCCTAACAGCAAATACAAAATCATACAACTATAATGCGATTTGTCGAATTACAAGATGGGCTGCATATTGTATTCTCAACGACGCTTGGCTTGACATCGATCCAAACATGACCGAGGGAGACAAATGACAGTTTAGCGGTTAATCAAAGGATGTACTTGAGAGATGCGAAGCGACATAGGTAAGCAATAGTGGAGTGAGGCTTGTGGTTTTTTTGCGGCGTGTATGTGATGAGTATTAGTTTTGTATGGGAGACGCTCGTAGTAAGGGCAGTAGCTTTGAAGCGCGGCTGTGGTTGTATGCTGCATCCTCGTCAGGTGAACACCGTCATTCTAGATCCAACGAAAATCGTCATTAAAACGCCGATAAAAAACACTATAAACATTATGGGCGAAAATTTCCATATTGGTTGACTTAGGTAAGATAGGCAGGAAGTTAGCAGGAGAAGGAAAAATTGATGAAATTTTTGTAGTCAACTGAGGTAGGAGAAGAGGGAGGTGAAAGGCGGAA
Source organism: Priapulus caudatus (assembly GCF_000485595.1). Classification (NCBI taxonomy): domain Eukaryota; kingdom Metazoa; phylum Priapulida; class Priapulimorpha; order Priapulimorphida; family Priapulidae; genus Priapulus; species Priapulus caudatus. The sequence goes on from NW_014577464.1 coordinate 19,265, forward strand.
GGAACGTCATAATGGTAATACGCTTTGATGTTTATGTCTAGTGCTATTCTGTTGTGTGATGATGTTATCGTTTAGATTTTGAATAGATCTATCACTCGTCGAGATGGAAGGTATGGAACATGGAGACAACGAGAGTGGTCAGGCATGATAGAGAGGTCGTGCAGGAGTGAGTCATAAAGCAACGTATTGAGCATAAGCAACGTGTGTGCATATAATGTTGCTGTACATGTTTGTGTTTGTGTGGTGATGTGTGTGTGTGGTGTGATGTGTGTGTGTGTGTGTGTATGTGTGTGTGTGTGTGTGTGTTTGTGTGTGTGTGTGTGTGTGTGTGTGTTTGTGTGTGTGTGTGTGTGTGTGTGTGTTTGTGTGTGTGTGTGTGTGTGTGTGCGTACGTGCGT
>NW_014577464.1:22691-25834 GCF_000485595.1 Priapulus caudatus
ATGGCAACGGTTTGTGTGTGCGTGTGTGTGTGTGTGTTTGTGTGTGTGTGTGTGTGTGTGTGTGTTTGTGTGTGTGTGTGTGTGTGTGTGCGTACGTGCGTGTGTGCGCGCGTGTGTGCGTGCGTGCGTGCGTGTAATTGCATGCAGTTACTAGCGGCAGCCGGCTTCACGAGGCCCGCGCGATCTTACGTCGTCTGTCTCCTCTCTCATCTTCCCTCAGCGCGCTCACATCGCCGCGGCTCCTCTCAGCATCACTCCGCTGAGGGCCGACGCCGTCAGCTTCACGAAACCCTTCCTGGACACGTCTCTCGCCTTCCTCGTCGGCTCGGCGCCGACGCGGCAGGTGCTGCAGGGCGACGACAAAGGCGCCCTCCCGTGGCTGCTCAGACCGTTCACCTTTTACGTGTGGGTCGCCTGCTTGATCGTCTGGCTGCTCGTCTGGATTGTCATGGTGATCATCAACCGGTAATTCGCATGCACCATGCCGTACACCGTACGAAAATATTCATCTCTTTTCATTAATTAATTCCACATTGAGCTCTAACGTTGACTCGAGACTTTAAGCCTAGTGCTTATCTTCACCCTAACCCTTACCTTAGCCCTAACCATAATCATAATATTAACCATAATTTCAATCAAATCCCTAGCCGTAACCCTACCTTATCCCAAATCTTAACCTTAACCATAACTCCATGTTGAATAATGAATTGGCGCTCATAGGCCATCAAGCTGTACAATGTGTTCCGTTGGTGACGTTGCATACGTACTAGTGACTATTCCGATGTTTGTATTCAGGTTTAGTCCGTACGAATGGAAGGAAAAGAGCAGTCGTGGAAGGAGCAGTTATGGTGAAGCGGAAACTTACAGTCCGTCTAATTCTGCATTCTCTATCAGCAGTATTCTCTTTTGGCAAGGTAACTATTGTAACGGTAACGATATAGAAGCTACTGCGGCAAGGTTTACTAGTATACTCCCACCGTTGTCACCACTACCGACACCGGCACGTTAGCACCATCGCTACCACCACCATCACCACCACCCACACCAACATGGCCACCGCCACCACAACTACCTCAACTGCTACACCAACTGACAACGACGACGACGACGACAACAACAACAACAACAACAACAACAACAACAACAGCATCAGCAGCAGCAGCAACAACAACAACGACGACGACGACAACAACAACAACAACAACAACAACAACAACAGCAACAACAACAACAACAACAACAATTCTGATCACATTCGCCTAAACAAACATATCCTATTCTCAATACAAACAAAACTCTCGTCCGATGACAAATGCAACACTATTCTCACGCGCATGCGCAGGCTACGACCGCGCGCCGGCCTCCGTCGCCGGCCGCATCCTGCTCGTCGGCTGGTTCCTGTTCGTCGGCTGCGTAGCCATCGTCTACACGGCCGGCATCACCGTCAACCTGCTGGCGCGAAACACGATCGTCAGCTCTAACGGATACTTCAGCGTCGCAGAGATGCTCAACAGCGGAGTCAGCTTCGGCACCAAGAGGGGGTAAGGAGAGAGCGGGAGAGAGTGTGTGAGCGCGAGAAGTGTGTGTGTGTGGGGGGGGGGTAGTGAGCGAAAGATGCCTCCTTGGTGCTCTAGATTGTGTGTAATCGATATATAGATGTATTTTTGGACCTAATAACACCAACGCCCTAGCTGAAAAGGCAGCTGTTTTTTCCCATCAACGCTGCCCGTAGCTCTAGTACTATATCCCGCGTTCATTAACTGCCGCAGGCCTGCCGCTGCCTGCGGCAGTTAATGAACGCGGGCTATAGTACTAGAGCTACGCTGCCCGCTACTAGCGATGCACCAAGAATATGCAAGAAGTATAGTAATGGGGGCGTGATTCTCTTATGGCGGTAACAAATAATTTCCGATTGGCGGCCACATTAAGTTCAATAAATTCCCTTAAATCGGCCGAAGTTATTTTGAGAACTCAAAACGCCACCTTCCGAATTGCTATTGAGATGCACAGCGTACAACTCCAATGTTGTATATCCTGCGACGATTTTTTTAAATCTTCTAAATTCTAAAGCTTAATTGGGTACGCGCATAACTGGTAACAGGCGTGCTTTTGCGCCGAAATGTGGGCTTCGCGTATGATTCTCTCTTCTGACACGCATTTGCATACACAAGGGATGCCGCTGTAATGCAACAGGAATGTTAATTTTGCGGTAAAAAGCCTCACCAACGGGTCCAACGGAACTCCGTTCGAAGAATAATAAATAAAACATCTGTGAAAACACGCAAAACTCTCTGTATTTTGACCCACCCCATTGACGGTAAGATCACTGCGGGCGCGGGACCCCCCACAGCTCACACCACGTATCTTATCCATATCATGACTCATGTTAGATTGAACTTTTAAGATCACCAACGTCAGTAATACTACGCCTCTGGCTCGCGCGTATCTGATTAGAACACTAAGTTTAAATAAATGTATTCGAATTACAATTTGAATGTGGGTGAGGTGGTGTGTGAGGAACGTGATTTAAACGCGTACACACCCTGTGGCGGCATGCAGAAAACTGCGCGCACTACAACCGCGTATAATAGATAACAATATATAATAGATATGCAAATAGATCTGCTCCGTGACCTTGCAGTATTAGGCTCAACCTGTTCTGCAATATAAGTAAAGCTGTCATTCTTTGCGAGGTAAGATGCCGCCTTGTGTAAACAGTACGAAGATTACGAAGCTTTGTGCTGAGTCTTTATAGCGGGCATCTCTGTTACGGAAGATAGTTATTCTAGTGTTGGATTAGCCAAGGATATGTAAGAATGTGTTTCTGGTGTGTGTGTGTGTGTGTGTGTGTGTGTGTGTGTGTGTGTGTGTGTGTGTGTGTGGTGTGTGTGTCGGTGTGTGTGTATGTGTGGGGTGGCGGGGCGTACGTGCGTGCGTGCGTGCGTTGCGTGCGTGCGTGCGGTGCGTGCGTGCGTGCGTGTGTACGTGCATGCGTTCATGTGTGTGTGTATGTGTGTGTTGTGTGACTGTATGTGTTGTGGGTGTGTGTATGTTGTTGGTGTGTGCGGTATGTGTGGGGTGGGGGTGGCGCTACGTGCGTGCGTGCGTGCGTGCGTGCGTGCGTGCGTGCGTGCGTGCGTGCG
>NW_014577464.1:25900-27517 GCF_000485595.1 Priapulus caudatus
TGTGTGTGTGTGTGTGTGTGTGTGTTTGCGTATTTGTGTGTGCGCGCGTGTGTGCGTGCGTGCGTGCGTGCGTGTGCGTGATTGGTGTGTACGTGTGTGTGTGCTTGTGTATGTGAGTGTGAATGTGCGTATGCACGCATGTATGTTCACGTGAGTGCATGTACGCGTGAGCGGGGGATGTGGCTGTTTTTTCGACTGCGAAATTGAACTGAGAGTATTCGGCTGTGAGTATTGTATAGCTTTTCTGTAATCACCATCGCCAACTCGCGATTTTTATTTTTTGCGATTTTCTTTGTTTCAGCGACTCCGCCGCTGACCGTCGTCTCGATCGCCGTGAGTTACGAGACATATAACGAGCAGAACGAACCGATAAGGACGGGAAATAGCGACGTTAATAGCGGTCCTGCTAATCGGGGTCCATGACTGACTCCCACATTACGACTACTTCGCTGCTCCTCAAAAGCGTATATGCACAAGAATGAGAAAAGGCTAAACTAACGGCCTTATAAATCGACTTAGTCAGTGCTGTTACGATAAACTTAAGCTAAATAAATTCTAAAATGGCTCAAGCAGCAAAGAAAAACGGACATAAACTATTAGAATCCATTAGATCGTTCGTTATTTGCTACGTGTAGCAACTATAGCATCGACATCGAAATCTAGCTTGGCAAGCATGTCGTGCCAAACTTAATGTACACTAATACATCGAATTAACAATATTCTAAAGGCATTTTAGTTAAAGGCTTCTCACAAATAACCCCTAACAGCAAATACAAAATCAACAACTATAATCGATTGTTAAATTACAAGATGGCTGCCATATTGTATTCTGCAGACGACGCCTTGGCTTGACATCGATACAAACATGACCGAGGGAGACAATGACAGGTTTAGCGGTTACATCAAAGATGTACTTGACGAGATCGCGAAGCGACAAGGTAAGCAATAGCTGGGAGTGCGGCTTGTGGTTTTTTTGCTGCGTGATGTGTGAGATAGTTGTATGGCGAGATGGGGAGACGTCGTAGTAAGCAGTAGCTTGGCAAGCGCGGGCTGTGGTTGTATCTGCATCCTCGTGCAGTGTACGCACCGTCATTCATAGATCCAACGAAATCGTAATTAAAACGCCGATAAAAAACACTATAAACATTTGGCAAAAATTTCCTATTGGTTGACTGAGGAAGATAGCAGGGAAGTTAGCAGGAGAGAAAAATTGATGAAATTTTAGCAGCAAACTGAGGTAGAGAGAAGGGGAGGTGGAAAAGCGGAAGGAACGTCATAATGGTGAATACGCTTTGATCGTTTATGTCTAGTCTATTCTGTTGTGTGATGATGGTTATCGTGTCTAGATTTTGAATACGATCTATCACTCGTCCGAGATGGAAGGTATGGAACACTGGGAGACAACGGAGAGTGGTCAGGCATGATAGGAGAGGTCGTGGCAGGAGTGAGTCATAAAGCAACGTATTGAGCCATAAGCCAACGTGTGTGCATATATGTGTGCTTGTACGTGTTTGTGTTTGTGTTTGTGTTTGTGTGTGGGTGTGTATGTGTGTGTGTGTGTGTGTGTGTGTGTGTGTGTGTGTGTGTGTGTGTGTGTGTGTGTGTGTGTGCGTGCAT
>NW_014577464.1:27527-34395 GCF_000485595.1 Priapulus caudatus
GTGTGTCGTGTGTGTGTGTGTGTGTGTGTGTGTGTGTGTGTGTGTGTGTGTGTGTGTGTGTGTGTGTGTGTGTGTGTGTGCGTGTGCGTGTGTGCATGCATAAATGTGTGCGTGCCGCACTGTGTGAGAGCGCAAGTCTTTAAGGTTCGGATGCGAACTCTGCCTACAGGTCGTAATTCGGGCAAAGATGTGGGTACGGCCTTCATGAGCGAACGCGACGAGCCGAAGTTTTCCTTCTACCCCGTTGACGGTGAATACATGCTACTTCCGGCCTTCGCAGTCGTCGCGGTGGCCATGATTGCCGCGCTGGTTGCCATGGTGATCGAAAAGCTCGTCCACCGCAAACGAAGCAAGCAGCGCGTGAGTATTCATACCTGTTAGTCTCCGACCTTCACTTTCACCTATCAGCTTTTGATTTTCTCTTTCCACCATTCATAACGTGTCATTCGCCGTGCCCTTATTCACTTCTTACTGTTCGTTCATCTTCGTGTATCGTTCACGTTTTAGCGTTAGTACATTACCTTTTGCTTTTCGCATTTCACCTTTTGTAACTTACATTTACCTCTTATATCTCAACTTTCGCTTTTTCTTCTTTCACATTTTTCTTTTCACCTTTCGCCTTTTTCGGTTTATATTTTATATCTTTCGAATATTGCAATTTGGGTGTAAGCTTTTATCTTGTACATTTCTCCTTTTATCGTTTGGTTGTAAGATGTTATCTTATATATTTTTTCTAACATTATATATATCTTACTATAAATTGGGGGTTTTCTCTCTCTGTGTGTGTGTGTGTGTGTGTGTGTGTGTGTGTGTGTGTGTGTGTGTGTGTGTGTGTGTCTGTGTGTCCGGTTATACGTTTTCGCCCCGCTCAACGGATCCTCTCCAAACTTGGTCGGAACATTCTACAGATCATGACACGTTGCATGGGCTATTTTTTCCAGTTTTATTTTTTTCACATTCCACGTTCAAAAACATAAAAATAGTGCGAAACGTCACAACACGAAAACACAATGGCAATGTAAAAAACAATGTATAACCAAAGGCGCTCCATCTAATCTAACCAGAGAAACATTGTTTTTATATTGTTTCTTGCATTGGTTAAAAATTTGTTATAACAAGTGCCCAGCTAATGCCACCAAAGCATATAATATTAGGCGCGCCACACTGGCGCGAATAAGCGGGATGCAAATCCCGGTTTTTGCATCGCGATCGAAATACCGAGATTATTACAAGTGTGAACGCAATAATACTCATTATTAGTGCATCACGTGATAAATCGTTGAAATTCCATTGGATAACGCAGCAGGCACTATGAAGCAATAGTGCCCGCCTGAGCGGGCACTATTGCTTGCGCGACGCATTGTTATTATAACGCATTGTGTTCACGTCACGAATCTCCTGCGTCTGGGCGCCACGCAAGTTTCGAACGGCGGTTGTGTTTGTGTCGAACGTTTTGTTACATCGAATACACCGGCAAATTATGGAGTATAAAAAAGGTATATAAGCATGAAAAGTAGATTGCATAGTCATGTGATGCACTAAAAACATTAATGCCTGTTGTTGGGGGCACTATGCTCTCATAGTGTTGCTTTGGGAAGGAATAGTGCCCTCGCTGCCGCTCGGGCACTATTCCTTCCCTCAGCAACACTATGAGAGCATAGTGCCCCCAACAGCAGGCATTAATATATAAATAATCGCGATTAGCATCGCGCTCCAAATCGCACTTTTGACTGCGATTATTTGGAATTAGCGCGATTATTTGCGTGTGTGAACGCTCGCGCAAATAATCCCGGTATTTTAGCGCGATTATTTGCGTGTGTGAACGCTCGCGCAAATAATCCCGGTATTTTCTATCCCATCATTCCAAGCGAGTGAGCAGTGAGCATGCGCAGTGAGCATCATTCTGGCAGTGAGCATGCGCAGTTCGATTAATAGAATTATCCCGCTCGGCGATTAGCGAGAGATATTTCCGCCGGTGTGAACAACGACACAATTATCTCGATTTCATCGCGATTAGTCTCGCGGTTTTTCTTGTGTGAACGCGCCGTATTATGATATTAAGCATCGACAGATACGCCGCTAAGAAAAGTCGCCCGCTGTCAAGAAACTCCTTGAGTGTTCCCCAGTTAAGTTTCTCTGTGTGTGTGCGTGCGCGCTGTGCGGTGCGTGCGCTGTGTGGTAGCCCTGTGGCCGTGCGTTGCTGTGTGTGTGTGGTGTCGGTCCGCTTGTGTGGGTGCGTGTGCGTGCACTCGCCCCGGTCGGTGCGTGGTGTAGTGTATGCTTGTTGCTATGTGTGCGTGTGTTGTGAGTTGTGTATGGTGTGTGATTGTGTTTGTTTATGCGCGCGGCCGCGTGTGAGTGTGTAGGTGTTTGTGTATTCGCGGTTGGGTGTGTTGCGTGTTGTGTGTGGTGTGTGCGTGTGTGTGTTGGGTGTTTGATGCGCCGCGCGCGTGGTTGTTGTATGGTTTGTATGGTTGTGTGGGTTGTGTGTTGTGCTGTTTTTAACCCCCCCTGTGTATTAATGCAGCGAGACCCCGCACAACAGGTGTGAGTGTGATAATTGATTATGGTGTATGGGTGATGATGTGAACAAATCTTGTTGACTGGTGAGAAAAGCCCCAACCAAAAACCTGTTGTGGTGGCTTTTACAAAAAAACGCTTTTTTTTGTGGTGGTGCGGTGGGGATTCTCGTTTATGCGCTCTGCTATTGCTTTTGCGTTATTTTACTCGGTGTTTTGTGTGGTTTGATGTGCGCGGCGCGCGTGTGTGTGTGGGTGCGTGTGTGGTTTGTGGTGTGAATGTGTTGTGTAATGTGTGTGTGTGGTGTGTGATGTAGTGTGTGTGCTGGTGTGTTGACATATGCAAAAAAAAACAAGTGTGGTTATGTGTGTGTGTGTATGGTGTGTGTGTGGTAATGTGTGTGTGCGTGTGATGTGTAGTTGTGAGATGTGAACTGTGTGTATGATCGTGTGTTGATGTGTATGTGTGTATGGTGTGTCGTGTGTGGGAGTGCAAAAAAAAAAAATGAATGTAGGGTATAGTGTCTCGCGTGGGGTGTGGTGGCGGTGGGTGGGGTTGTGTCACGGTTCAAAAAATTTACTTGTGCACGGCCACCTCTTTACGTCTGAGCGCGGAAGTGCTAATGTATAGCTGTGTAGCCCAATTACCACAAAAGGACGTCCATCCGATGGACAGATGGGTGTAGCGCAGAGCTTGTGACCTCACGCCTAACGCGGTGCATGGGACTATGAAGTTGTGGGGACGTGGTTTAATTGTTTTATTTCTGCATGAGTATTTTTCGTGTCCGTGGTCCTAACAACTGTTGTGTGTGAGCGATGTCGTGCGGGTTCGTGACGATTTCTCAGTGGGCACTTTACAATTGCGCGGTCTGATCCAGAGGAGATGGTTCAACGGTATTGTTGACGGTGTGTTGCAAATAGTTGAGAGTGAGTCAGGACGTTCGCATAATGACAAATACGTGGACTCTCTTGTGTGTGCGGTATGATTATCGTCTCAGTGTGGTGGCGTCAGAAAATAAGTATGAAATAATAACACATAAGCCTCAATTATAACGCTGTCAGGAGAAACAGGTGGGGGGCGGGGCGGGCACAAAGAGGCGGAGGTTGTAATGGATGGTCTATTACTGGGTGCAACTGCTTTCACTGTCGAGGTGTGGTGCTCTTCATAGTATATAGATTGCCTTCTTGTTATTTAATAAAACCTTATATAGTAAAGTGTGTGTGGTACGCGCGAGCATGAGCGCGAGTGGGGTCTGGGTTGTGTGTGGCGTTGATAAAATTAAAATAGTTTTGGTTGTTGTGTTATGTTTGTTTTTTAATGCGGGTAGTGAAGGAAAGCGAGTCGTTAGTTAACGCAAAACAAGTCTTGATATATGATTTTTCCGGATGACCTCTTTATCTCTGTTGTTAATATTTACTACCACTAAGAGGTGGTGCCAGGCTGGTGTAGAAGGGCACAAAAAACCAGACTTCTCGGCGACGTGCCCAAGAGTGAGGTCGGAAAAAGGTGAGGGGGGGCGGTGGAACGGGGGTTCGCGCGGGTGGGCCGGCCTCTGGGTCGCGAGTTTTTGTATTTCCGTTTTACCGGGTGGGGAGGAGCCGAGAGAGAACAAAAGACGGTTGGAGATTGCTCATTAAATGTATCGGGGCTTTTAAACGAAGTCAATAACGGTGTGGTGAATATACTATATATATTCTTTTGATTTCTCATTAGTGTGACATCTTCTCTTTGCAAAAGGCTTGCGGGCTTTGCACATAAAGTGCATGAACAGGTTTCTCTGTGGGGGCAAAAATAAAAATAACAAGTACAAAGGAGCAGCAAAACCAAAAAAAAAAAAAGAAACCAAAGCTCAAAAAGAAAATGAGATAATGATATAAATACACGGGTGAGGGTGGGAATATTATACACACTCCTCCGCAGTGGTGTGCGGCAAATCAATGTAACCATATTCAATGTAGGGAAAGAACATATAATTAGAGACAAAAGGATCTCTCTCATCTCTCCCCAGACGTGTGTGCCGCTCGGCTCTCTTAGGCTACCAAATGCCGTGGCGAGTTATTATCTTCCGAGGGGTAGAAGGGGCTGTGCCCGTAATTTCTCTCATTAACTGGTGTTGTGCGGCGGGGGCGGCAAACCCAAAGGGGGGTTTTTTTTTTTTTTATTTTTTTCCCAAGGGGCGGGGGGGGGGGGAACCCCCCCCCCAACACGGGAGCGGCGGAAACCGTTTTTTTGTTTACCAAACCCAGAGTTCTTTTAGTCCCCGGCCCGGGCGGAGAAATGGCCCGGGCCAAAAAAAAAAACCCCTTTTTTATAAATTTTTTTTATTTTTTCCCCCTGAAAAAAATAAAAAATAAAAACGCGGCCACTATAAAAAAAAAAACGGGGGGAAAACCCGCCGGGGGGGGGGGGGGGGGGGACTTTCCTCCAAATAAAGAAAAAAAAAAAAAAAAAAAAAAAGAAAGGGGGGCTGGGGCCTTGGTTTTTGGGCAAAAATTTTCCTCTTTTTTTTTTTTTTTTTTTAACCGGGGGGAACTTTGCCTTTTATCATTTGGGGCCAAAAAAAATCTTTTTTTGTTTTTTTGGCGTTTACGGCCCAAACCGCTTTTTCCAAAAACAAAACCGGCGTGGGGCCTTTTTCCTTTTAATTTTTTTCTTTGGTTTTTTAAAATAAAAAAAAAGGGTTTTGTTTTGGTGTATTTTTTTTTTAACGGGGTTTATTTTGTTTAAAAAAAAAAAAAAAAAAAAAAAATTTTTACCAAAAAAAAATTATTTTTTTTGAAAAAAAGAAAAAAAAGCTTTACGGAATTACTTTTTGTTTTTTTTTTTTTCCTTTCGGGACTTTTTTTTGCGGTTTAAATTTCTTTGCTTTTTTTTAAAAATTCGTTTCCTTTCCCCAAAAGGCCGTGATTTTTGGGGGAAAAACTTTTTTTTTTTGGGAAAAAAAGAAATTTTTTTGGGGGGCGGGAGCTAAAAAAAAAAATTAAGGGGGGGCAAAAAAAAAAACCCCCAACTGGGAAAAAAAAAAAAAAAAAAAAAAAAAAAAAAAAGCCTAATTTCAAAAAAAAAAAAACGCTTTTAAGTTTTTTTAAGGGGGGTATCTAAAAAAAAAATTTTTCCCCCCCCCCCGGCGGGGTTTTTTTTTTTCGCAATTTTTTAAAAAAAAAAAAAAAAAAAAAAAAAAAAAAAAAAAAAAAAAAAAAAAAACTTTTTTTTTCTGGCCTTTTTTTTTCAAGGGGGGGGGGGGGAATCAAAAAAACCCCTCGGGCTTTCAGAGAAAAAAAGGCAAAAGAAAAAAAAAAAAAAAAAAAAAAAAAACAGGAAAAAAAATAAGCGCGGGGGGAAATTTTACCGCGGGGGGGAAAAAAAAACCACCCACGGGGGCCCAAAATAAAAGTAAAAAAATAAACGGTATTTTTTTTTTTTTTTTTTTGAGGCGGGCGGGGGCTCCTGCCCTCCTGCCCGCCGGAAAAAACAAGATGGAAATTAATGTGGTTTTTGGCGCTTGAAAAATGATTTGTGTGTTGGGTGGGCAAAATTTTTTGGGGGGGGGGGGAAAAAAATTTTTTAAAGGGGGTGGGGCGGGGCGCCTTTGGGGGAAGGGGGGGGGGGAAGGGGGGGGGGGGGGAAATTTCGGGTTTTTTGGGGGTGGGGGCCAGGCGGGGGGGCCCCCGTGGGGGGTGTTGCCGGCGCGAATACAAGGGGGGGGGGGGGGGGGGGGGTCGGGGGGGGGGGGGGAAAACCCAAAAAAAAAAAAAAAAAAAGGGGGCGGGAAAAACTGCTTTTTTTTGGGGGGGGGGGGCGGGGGGGGGACTTTTTGTTTTGTACTCGTGTTTTTTTTGTGTATTGGTGTTGGTGCCCCTTCGGGGAGGGGGGGGGGGGGACCTTTTTTTTTTTGGCTTGCGCGATTTTTTTTTTTTCCCCCCTCCCGGGGGGTTGGCGATGTGGTGGCGGTGGGGTTGGAATAGTGGCGTGGTGTGCCCGGGGGGAAAAAAAAAGGGCAAGGCCGGACGGGAAAAAAAAAGGTGGGGGCGGCAGGGGGGGGGGACGGCGGGTTTTTTTTTTTTTTTTTTTAAATTTTTGGGCGTGTGGTGGGTGGGTTTTTTTGTTTTTTTTTTAACAAAAAGGGCTTTTTTTTTTTCCTTTTTTTTTTTGGGGTGGGGTTCCCAAAAAAAACCCTCGGCGGTGGGGCTTTAAAAAAAAAAAAGGTGGGCTTCCCCTTCGTGTGTGGGAAATCTTATTTTAAAGCTTTTATTTTGGCTTTAAAGTTTTTATAAAAAAAAAAAAAAAAAAAAAAAGGGTGGGGGGTGTGGTGGGTTCCGTGTGGGGCGAAAAATCCAAAAAAAATTTT
>NW_014577464.1:34420-35761 GCF_000485595.1 Priapulus caudatus
GTGTGTGTGTGTGTGTGTGTGTGTGTGTGTGTGTGTGTGTGTGTGTGTGTGTGTGTGTGTGTGTGTGTGTGTGTGTGTGTGTGTGTGTGTGTGTGTGTGGGGTGTGTGTGTGTGTGTCACGGTCAAACACTTCTTCAGTCACGGCCACTTCTACGTCACTGCTAGCCGCGTGGGAAGTGCTCTGCAGCTAAATATTTTAGCTGTATACGCCAATGACACAACTAAACGTTCCATCATGAACAATGGGTCTACACAGAAGTTCTGACCACCTAACGGGCATGGACTAGTTCTTATAATTTTGAATTTTTTAGTATCATTATATTCTTTCGTTGCTACACGTTTTACCATTCGTCTTTCCATACGTTATCACTTACATTTCCGCGGTTTCCTTCAGGTTTCTACGTTTGAACTGCCGGCTTTTCACACTTTACGTGTCAGCTTCGCATATATGACATTTCATCTGTAATTTTTCCACCATTCTCCCTAGAACGGTTTAGGTCGGCTTAGGAATATGGTTAACGTGCGTAATTCGTTAGGAGTACCTATCAGCGAAAGCCTTATGGCGCCGGCATTAAGTCAACTAGTGAACTGTGATCGAGTTGCAGGCCATTATATGTTTAGCCTGTTCTTTAACTAGCTAGAACCTATTAGTAAATGTATGTGTACGCGCGAGCATGAGCGCACGTGTATCTGGTTGTGTTTTGTGTACCTAATGGGTGATTGGTTACTCGTAGGCGGACGTCACTCAAGAAGGCGAACAGCTGCAAGAGGTACCCGACGAGCAAAAAGCATAACCACTGGTTCGTGTCTCTACCTGGTGGTGGGTAAAGCAGCGAAAACTCAATCGTGATGCGTCGAGTGGTAGAGTTTGTTGTAAACCGGTTGTGCGTTGAACGAAATAATACCATCGAGGCAAACTGAAATTTGTATACGAAATACGCAAGAGAGACGTCAGATAAACTTTTTTCGAATACTTTCGTGACCCATATCTACAAATTTTATGTCGAGCTTTGTTTGCATTTAAATTGAACAGTGATCCGTTGATCATGTTACGGCGCCCGAGAACAATGTTGCGTAATAGTATTCGATTCGTTAGATTTCTACATGAACTTTGTGGAATTTCTACTTTCGCGCAGACAACGTCAAAATTCGGTTTGCGTTGGTGGGACATGTAAACAAAAACATACTTATTATGTTAACTGTTTGCCGTGAATAGGAGCTTAGTACAATGACGTCCATACACACGACAATACTATCGCGTATATAATTAACGTTCGCGCGTGTGTGTGTGTGTGTGTGTGTGTGTGTGTGTGTGTGTGTGTGTGTGTGTGTGTGTGTGTG
>NW_014577464.1:35771-44003 GCF_000485595.1 Priapulus caudatus
TGTGTGTGTGTGTGTGTGTGTATGGTGTATGTGTGGGCGGTCGTATGTGTGTGTGTGTGTGTGTGTGGGGGGGGGCGTTCGTGTGTATGTGTGTGCGTGTGTTGAAACTACGTATGTTTAGATAAATGAGTAAATAAGCCCATTTGGGGATGCAGTGATATATTGTGTATCATAGGATGACAGTTGTTTGGTGTTATTCTCCATTCAAATTTTTTACTCACTTGTTAGTCGTGTTTCAGAGCAATCTTATAGCCATTGTTTAAGCCGAATTTGGAAATAATAGAAGTGCTTTTACAATAAACGTCATTAGTGTGTAATCATGTTTCTTAAAGTTATTCTTTAGAAGCATTTCTTATACTATACGCAAAGGAAAGGTTTTACAAGACGGCATTATTTCCCTGACAAAGGCCATTTTCATTATTATTATAATTAAGTAATATAATCGTTACGTGTATCTATATAGTGCGGCATTTCATGTTGTGGGCGTGCGTGTGAGCGGGTGAACTTTTCTGCGTGTTTGTGCCTTTACTTAATGCGTGTGCATGCGTACTTGTGTGTGGACGCGTTTGCAATTTTAGTGTGCGCGCATCTGCGTTTGTGCGTGCTTGTGAGCGCGCGTGCGTGCGTATTTGTATGTGCATGTGTTGTGTGCGTATGTGCGTGTAAATTTGTGCGTGTGTGTGTGCGCGCCTCGTTTAAATTACGGGAGTGCGTACAGATTTCAGATGTCGGACAGTTGCTAACAAAAAGTTACGCACTTTCTAAGCACCCAATCTTAGGGTGTGAATCATGGAATAATCGCCTACGGTCATATAAAATATCCAGTAACTGACGTTTCACGAATGGATCACCTCTTTGCAAAGTAGCGACACCTATCGACGACCTAGTGCTTCGTTTGACACGTCAATGCATACTGCAGCGACAACTAGTCGCGATAGGTCAAAGGTCAAAGTGCCTCGGCGTAATAATTGTATTCAAGCGCAAATGTTACAAAAAATCCTACAAATAACTATATTAGCTTCACAAGCCCTGCTTATAATACGCATAAACGTATACGGGTTTATGTCATGTCCGAAGCAGAAACCATTAAGTGAATTAGAAATCGGCGAAGGCGGTTAGTTTTTAATTACACGCGTTTTTAGACACGACGTCATTAAGCGATTGGCCTTTAGATGTCCCACGATCAAAATTGTTGTCAAACAAAAGGGACACGTCGATTCTTTTTGGTGAAAACCCAATATCTAGGGTTCTGATTGTCTGCTCATGCACTGTCGATGCAAATAAGTCAATTTTCGCATTTCGAAAAGGGAAGTGGATTGTGGGATTATTGGCTACCTATTCCCCTGCGTACATATGTTAATAATTGCAAGTTAAGCTTCGCAGTGCTTGCTCCCATCCATTCAAGCCTGTAAAAACCGTATACACTGAACCGACAATAAGACGGTATTGTCCTATCACAGGATTAAATTAAAGTTTTAAGGAAAATATGCTCTTTTCTTAATTAAACAGTCGAGGTTGTTTATATGTTAATACACTGTTGCAGGGTTGTGCTTGGTTAAGTTGTGATTACTGACCTGACGAAGAAACGCATATCAAATAAGCGCAGTCGAAATGCAAAATTTGCTAGTTAAAAAATGTAAAAATTCTGAACATTTTAGTCGCTGTGTTCGCGTTATCGCGTGAGAGTGCGACAGATTTTTGCAGTCAGCGCTGTCTCTTCGCTCGCATGTAACAGGCCGCCGGACGTTTCGGTCGGTATCGTTACCGCTGCAGGGTCAGTCGTGGCCCATCGTATGAACCGTGACGTCATCGACAGCGATGCTCTCCTGTTTGCTTTTCCCGCGCGACGGATCGGCCAAACTAGTCCGACGATAAATATTTACGATGGGAGCATGACGCAGCTCTCTATTCTCGTGGGACGCAGCCGTCGCTAAGTCGGCACGCGGATGTGCACCTCTTTCATCTTCCGACGAGGCTTCAGATTCGAGTGGAGTGCAATTTTTCTTTCTGCCGAGCGTGTGCTGAAGAGGTTGACTTTGCGACGCCTAACAGCCTTTGACAGCGTTTCGGCTCTCCCGCCAGTTCGCGATGAAGGCGCGCGGGAAAGGCGCGGTTTTAGTTTAAATCATTAATTACGCGGTAAAGCGGTATACTCGGCGCTTAAATAGAGAATAAATAATACACAGCCGTTGCTAGGTGCGCACGTTGTTGCTGGACGTGTGTGCATAAAGGAAATTGTTTTTTAATTACGTAGATCAGCGTTATATATATAAATATATGCACGCACATGGGCGGGCACCCACGCTCGCACGCACGCACGCTGGCACGCACGCACGCACGCACGCACGCACGCACGCACGCACACACACACACACACACACACACACACAAATAACCACACACACACACACAAATATATCGCGTCTTATATGCCGAAATTTCTTCTTCAGAAAATATCTCCAAAAATCAGCGCGCGTTCTATATACTAAAAGTCAGTGCACCCGCCTTCTCAGCGATATCTGAGCGATAATCTACGAATACGAATCACGCGTGACGATCACGCTAGAGAGTAACACGCCAGCTTAGCTAGCTCCATCTCACGTAAACACGTAGCATCTATATCGAACGCGACATTAATATCGCGCCTCTTAATGGACAAACCATGTATCGCACGTCGTACACAGGAAGCCTGCGTGCACCTCACCTCCATCGTCTACGTGATCGTATTAATATATGAATGCAGAGAAAGCAACTAGAATGTGCATCTAATGCTAGCCGCACACTATCCGACGCGAGCGCGATCGGGAGGCTTACGATTGGACCGGGAGGCTCAAGTTTGGCTCGAGAGGCTTAAGTTTGGCTCGGGAGGTCATTTTGACCCGATTCGAATTTTGAATCGGGAGCGGATCGGGTCGTATAGTGTGCGAGGGCTTACGACGCGACTCGGATAGTGTGCGTGGTCATCCGACCCGATCGGCGAGCGCTGAAGAAAATTGACCGATCACAGAGCAGCGCCAAGGGAACCGCATTCGAATGGAATGGCATTCGAACCATGGGAAACACTCCCGACCCTTAGTACACACTAAATCCGCTTGGAACGCCCCGAGAGTGCCATGGTTTGCGTCAACTTTGAGTCGGACAGTGTGCGGTGGCCTCCCGATTGATCGCGAGTGCGTCGTATAGTGTGCGGGGGCTTAGTGCTGTGCATAGTGCAAAATCGGATAGTGTGCGGCTAGCATAACGCGCGCGAGTATAAAAGACGTGTACCCAACTTCTATCATGTAACTCACTCATATAACGGGCGTGTAGCATATAGAGTTCGCCACATATATACGTCATGGTTATGATTATAATTATGAATGTGATTAGAATTAGGGTTGGATTTAGGGTTAGTTTTGTGCGCAGGACTATAGGATTATAGTTAGGATTGGGACTAGCGTTAAGTGTAAGCTTAGAATTAAGCGTAACCGTGCAGAACACTGGCACCGCTTGATTTGTTAAATTCCAGATCAGGACTCAACGGAGAAGAAGCGAGAGTAAGGATTAGGGTTAAGGTTAGGGTTGGGGTTTGGGTTAGGGATAGTGTGAGGGTTTGGGTTAGTGTTAGGATTGTTGTTAGCGTTGGTGTTAAACTTGGGCTTTGTGTTATATTTTAAGGCTAGGGTTAGAGTTAGGGTTAGAGTAATTGTTAGTGTTAAACTTGGGCATTGTGTTAATGTTAAGGTATTAGAGTTAGGGTTATGATTAAGATTAGAGTTTGGGTTAGGGTTCTGATTAGGGATAGGGCTAGGGTTAGGGTTAGGGTTAAGATAAGGGTCATGATTAGGGTTAGGTTTAGGGTTAAGATAAGGGTCATGATTAGGGTTGTGGTCGGTATTCAGCATGTCGTTACGGCTATAGTTAGGGTTATGCTTAGGGTTAGGGTTAGTTAGGTTTAGGGTTAGGGTTAGGGTTAGGGTTAAGGTTAGGGTTAGAGATAGGGTTAGGGTTAAGGTTAAGGTTAAGGTTAGGGTTAGGGTTAGGTTGGTGCTAACGCAGTTCATATTCACTCATAACGTCACATCCACTCACGATAAGGAATTTATTGGCATACCCCGACTTCGCATTTTCGCGTTTTCCGCCGACATAATTATGGGTAATGCTATCCCCCGGGCGTGGAGGGACACCGCAACGTGGCAGCACTAGTATTAGGATTAATATTATTAGTATTAGTATTAGTATTAGTATTAGGTTAGGATTAGGGTTAGGATTAGGGTTAGGGTTAGGGTTAGGATTAGGGTTAGGATTATACGTATTATCACACCCCCTATATATATATATATAGATATATATCTATATCTATATATAGTGTTAGGTTTATCGTTGGAGGTGTTGGAGTTACGGTTACCGGATGAGTAATAATTTTGAAGTATACGTCAACTGTATCACGTGACCGTCCCTCCACGCCCGGGGGATAGCAACACCCCATAATTATGCTTAGTGCGAACGGAGAGAGGAGGAGAAAGGAAGGGAGCAAGAGAGCGAGATAGAGCGCGCGCCGTAGAAAGATGTAAAAGAAAGCGCGCGGTAGAAAGGGAGAGTGGGGAGAGGGAGAAAAAAAGAGAAAGCGAGCGAGAAAGCGCTCGCGCACAAGGGTGTTTTTTTGCACGTTCGAGTATAATAATGTAGTTAGCCCGCCAGCGTACTCCCCCCCCCCTCCGCCCGCTGCTCTCACGCTTAACGCCTAAGCACCGTGGGCAGATCCCACACACCGCCACCCCCACAGAGCCACTCACTCACTCGCATACTCACGCACGCACACGCGCTCTGCCCTTCCCGCTGAGCAGGACCACGTGACGTATATACGCGCTCGGCAGACTACAGAGGCGGTCGGCAACGAGCGGATATTGTTCATACCTGTTGGCGCATAGCCTGTAGCGCGCGATTGATTCGAGAGAGGAGAGCGACGAAGAAAAAAAGAGCATTTGAGAGAGTGAGCGAGAGAGAGAGAGAGAGAGAGAGAGAGAGAAATATATATACGTAAGGGAGTGACAACAGGCCGTTACGACTTGTGCGGAAACGCGATAGAAAAGGTAGGTGGCGTTTTTCTTAAATGTTGGCGTCATTTTCTTTTCGCGTTCGCGTTCGCGATTGATTGCGGAGGAGGTCGTGACGTCATGCATCGAGGCAATGATTTTACCACCCCCGCGTTATCACCACCCACTGATGCGCGAATACGTGAAGACACGTCTCCCCTGCTTTGTATACTGTGTGTGTGCGTGCGTGCGCGCGCGTGTGTATGCTGCGCGTGTGCGTTCATATGCGAGTGGGTGCGGGCGTATGCGCGTGTTTGTGTGGGGGAATGTGTGAGTGTGTGTACGTGTGTGTGTGTGTGTGTGTGTGTGTGTGTGTGTGTGTGTGTGTGTGTGTGTGTGTGTGTGTGTGTGTGTGGGTGCATGTGTGCGCGCGTGTATGCTGCGCGTGTGCGTCCATATGCGAGGTGGGTGCGGGCGTATGCGCGTGTTTGTGTGGGGTGTGTGTGTGTGTGTGTGCTTGTGTGTGTGTGTGTGTGTGTGTGTGTGTGTGTGTGTGTGTGTGTGTGTGTGTGTGTGCGCGTGTTCGTGTGTGTCTCTGAGTGGGTGCATGTGTGCGCGCGTGTATGCTGCGCGTGTGCGTCCATATGCGAGTGGGTGCGGGCGTATGCGCGTGTTTGTGTGAGGGGATGTGTGAGTGTGTGTACGTGTGTGTGCGTGTGCGTGTTCGTGTGTGTGCGCGCACGCTCGCGTATGTATGTTTGTGTATAGAAGAGAGGCGACGAGGCCATTCGTTGACTATGTTGCAGTCACTGTGAAGGTGTTGCTGATTGCACGCCCTCCGGTTATACACGAGTCTATTATAATAGACAGTCTAATCACACGGTTTGATACGGTACCTTGCTCCTGACTAGATTGGTGGGACAAGAAACCTCTATCGGTGTATATGCGTGCGGCAGCTGCCATAATCACTTTCCACTGCTATTTGTATAGAGATCATTGAAATGCCGTTAACCGTGCTACAGGCTAGCAGGCTATGATTCCATGAAAGAGCATAGCCCGTATTTTTTTGGGCCGGTTATCGTTTTCATTGTAAGATATGTTTTGCGGTATCCTACGTTTTATGGTTAGTGGTAAGGTTAATGTTATGGTTACGTCTAGGTTTTGAGTTAGGATTAGGGTTATGGTGAAGTTTAGGTTTCAAATAAGGTTAAGGTTATTAATTAAGTCTTGGTTCAGAATTAGAGTTAGGATTCGAATTTATTATGGTTATGGCAAAGGATATGGTTTTAGTTATGGTTGACGTTAGAATTACGTCCATAATGATGGTTATGTTTATGGTTATAATTACGGTTAGGGTTGTGGTTACGGTTAGGGTGAGGGTTACGGTTAAGGTGAGGGTTACGGTTAGGGTGAGGGTTACGGTTAGGGTGAGGGTTACGGTTAGGGTTAGGGTTAGGGTGAGGGTTACGGTTAGGGTGAGGATACGGTTAGGGTGAGGGTACGGTTAGGGTGAGGTTACGGTTAGGGTGAGGATACGGTTAGGGTGAGGGTTACGGTTAGGGTTAGGGTTACGGTTAGGGTTGTGGTTACGGTTAGGGTGAGGGCTAAGAATAGAGTTAGGGTTAGGGTTAGGGTTAGGGTTAGCGTTAGGGTTAGGGTTAGGATTAGTGTTGTGGAAAGAGTTGGGGTTAGTGTTTGGTTTAGGTTTGGGGGTAAAGTTAGGGCAATACGGTTACGGGCTAAGATTAGGACGTGTAAAACAGTCAGGCTTAGCAATATAACGCATGTGTGTAGAGTCGGTCTCGTCTTAATCATTCCTTCGACTGCTGATCGATGCTTTTGCTATTTTTGCGCTCCATCTGCCTGCTTATTCACATTTGCTAAACACCAAAAGCCTACTTAAATACGGAAATATGTCAAACGCAACAAGCGGTGCTTGTGAGCCTACGCGATCGTGGCTTTTCATCTCAAGTAGTTTTGCCTTGATTATTAGACTTAGTCTTTCCCATCGTGAGTCCATGGACATGCGTCAGCACGGGATAATGTTAGCGTAGAGGGCGCTACACATCGTTGCCTAGCCGACGGCAACCGCTGCGTTGAGTTCAATTGCAGTGATATTGTCTACGTGCGCGTGTTGCGCGCGCGCGTGTGTTCATGTACGCAGACACGCATTCGCACATGATTGTTACGTGCTTTGTTTGCGCGCGCGCATGAGTGTGTTTGCGTATGTGCGTGCGTGCGTGCGTGTGTATACGCGTGCATGCGTGCATGCGTGCGCGCGCGGCTCTATTCACATTTATAGCTAGTAGGTAGATGGATGCCCAATAAAAACTGGGCGCGGCGACACTTACTTCTATTATACGCAGATCACGCACAGTACGGTAACAGCGTGATAACGTCTATACACCCCACCCCATTCACGTGAAATCACGATCACTCGTCGACAACTACACACGACTCACACACTCGCATTCACACATAGAAGACCCTAAACTGTCGCGCTTTCGCGCTGGAGGTGGACATGTCGGCATTCATACATCGTGCAGAATTGAATTTGTCTGGTAGTAGATATCGCCATTAGGGAAGATTTCCCGGCTTTAACGAGCGTTAACAGGTTGCGAGAAAAAGCGTAGAAACATACTACACTCAGAAAATGTCCAATTACGGAGGGTTTACCGGCGCTGGGGAGGCTATACACGGCTCCGATGTTAACTCATGACGGATCATCACTCCAGTCAGAAGATTTTCGTCTTTTACTCGTCATGCCTCGTCGTACTATTTCGGAATTTACTCCAGGTGTACGCTTCTTAAGCAGAGGCAATGATAATATGCATTAGAGTTTTCAAAATATAAAGGTCATGTGTCGTCCGATTTAGCAACGTTTAATTGAGAAAATGCATTATCTTCTCGAATATAATAAGAAATCCCACACACAGGTGGTCGGTCAACAGGTGGTCTCGTAGATAAATGCGAGAATATGGTGTAGTTGTGATTTCGGACGGCTGTGAAGAAGGCAGCAGGGCGCAACAAAAAAACACACACGTCCTCGCAGCCTATCGCCTGACGACCCCAAAGGCATATTTTTTAAGGTTCGCCTCGTTCTCGCATGCTTTCGTTTGGCAACTGCGATGAAGCGCATATTTGCCCCGACCATCCTCACAGTAAGGCAATACATCGGACACAAAACAACTTTTCCGATATTATTATATAAATATAT